>NC_063333.1:106845225-106861225 GCF_021869965.1 Rhincodon typus | reverse complement strand
TCATCAAACCAATCCAGTTTACAGAATAGCAGCACTGGTCTTACCAATTGTGAAGACCAACGGGTCGGTTTGTCTTTGTGGGAAATTTATACAAACTGTAAACTGATTTTCACAGCTGCATAAATACCCAATCCATCTCATAGTGAAGCTGGCAGGGGGCTGTCTTTCACAAAGGTAAACATGAGCCATGCATACTTGCAATTGCGGTTAGATGATGATTCCAAGAAGTATGCAACCATTTAGGGTTTTTTCCAATATACAAGACTGCCATTTGGGGTATCATCAGCCTGTATAATTTTTCAACAATTTTATCCCAGGTCACCATTTATCTAAAAATTGAAAGAACTGCCAATGCTGTAAATCAGTAACAAAAACAAAAGTTATTGGAAAAGCTCAGCAGGTCTGGCAGCACTGTGAAGAGAAATCAGAGTTAACGTTTCGGGCCCAGTGACCCTTCCTGTTTTCTGAGGAAGGGTCACCGATGCTGCCAGACCTGCTGAGCTTTTCTAGCAGCTCCTGTTCTTGTTATCGCCATTTAGCTAGATGACATGCTAATGACAGGGAAGACCAATAAGGAGCACTTACAAAACTTGGACTTAGTCCTTAGATGTTTCTTCCAAGTGGGTGAATGCCTTAGAAGGAAAAATGTGTGTCCAGGCACCTTTAGTGACCTGCCTGGGCTACAGAGTTGACAAGACCAGGTTATACCCATTGGAAGATAAAGTGAGGGCAATCAAAGGTGCCCCAGCTGCCACATCTGTACCAGAGCTTAGGTCTTTGCTTAGACTGATGAATTATTATGGAAAGTTCATACATAACTTGGCTTCCATACTGACACCTTCTGCATCTACTCTTAAAGGGTACACCCAGGTAGAGAAGGAAGGTTTGGTGGTTATATTTGGAGTCAAGAAGTTCCACCTATACCTTTACGGACATAAATTTATAATAGTAACAACCACAAACCTCTCCTAGGTCTACTTAGAGGACAAGGCAGCGCCGCCTAGGGGTTCATGTGGGACCTAATACCAAGTGTGTTTAATGCAAGTTGGAACACTGTCCAGGAGGCCAAATAGCAACTGTGGATGTTTTGAGCCACCTCCCCCAGCAGATGTACCTTTGCTGGTATGCCACTGGAACAGTCTGTAATAGTTTTAAATTTTTTGGACACACTTCTGGTGTCAGCTCACAATATCAGATTTTGGACGTAGGAGGATCCAACCCTGGAAAAACTGAAACAGCTGGTGGTATGGGCTAAACCAAAAGGCCGTCAAACCAGAATTGAAACGTTTTTGGACCTAAAGAGACCAGATCACTGTAGAGGACGGCATATTATTATGGGGAGCAAGATTTTCCCAAAGGCCATCGTCAGATATTGGCTGAAATCTGTCAGAGTCATCCAGGGCTTTCTAAAAAGAAGACGTTGGCAAGACGTTATGTCTGGTGGCCAGGATTATTTGCTGACATAAGCCACAGTACCCAGAGTGCCAACAAGGTCAAAAATTACTGCCACCTGCTCCCCAAAATTAATGTGAATGGCCAGGTTAACCCTGGACTCAGTTACACATCAGCTATGCTGGTCCTTTCATGGGCTCAAGGTTCTTGGTAATTGTGAATGCCCGCTCAAAGTGGTTATACATGCATAGAGTTCATTCATCAAACACTGGGACAACGATAAAAAAAATTGCGCTTTTTTTTGCAATGCAGAGACTCCCAGAATTGCTGGTCACAGGTAATGAGCCAGCATTTACCAGCAGAAAATTTGAATATTTCCTAAAGTTGAATGGAATTTGTCAAAAAAGGAAAGCTCCAAACCATCCATCATCCAATGGTCTGGCAGAAAGAGCAGTCCAAACTTTGAAGCCAGGCTTAAAGAAACAGATTACATTTTCACTAGATACCAAAGTGTCTCAGTTCCTATTTGATTATAGGACCATCCCTCATGCAACTATCAGGGTTAAGTCCAGCAGAGTTGCTAATGTGGAGAAGATTCTGCACCAAGTTAAATCTGGACCTTGGCGGGGGAGGGTGAAATGGCATCAGGAATACCAATGCTGGGCACATGACTCCACTAAGCGAGAAAGATAGTTTACTTCAAGGGACAAATTTTGGTTTGGGAACCACAGCAATGGCCCTGCAAGGGTAAGAGGCATGGTCGACATGAAGTCAGGTCCAGTTACGTATAAAGTTTGGGTAGGTGTGACAGTTTTGAACAAGCACGTGGACCATATGAAAGCTGAAAACTAACAACAAAAGTTACAGGAGCAAAACACTAACAGCGCTATGTCCAGAACCGTGCAACTTTGAATGAATGAGGGTATGAATGAAACTGACAACACTACCACAACAGATGTGACCGCGAAACTGAATGAATGAATGAATGAATGATAGTAAATAGAACCCACAGATAGACGCAACAATGAAACTAACTAAATAGGCGATAGTAAATAAAAGCCACAGACAGCCAAAATTGATAGGAACCCAAACTTTTATTTAAAACACAGATACATTCTTTCGAATATTCTAACATTGAAATTCTAACTTTGAAAATAACAAAACCTTTTGAATTATGCAAGGACAAACCAGGCAGGCACTCTAATCTCATCAAAATAACCATTAACACTCAGCAATAACCGCCAACATTTAGCAAGTGTTTAAACCATCTCTGATTTCCTGCAACAAAGTTTTTGTACAAAAGCTACTACTCAACACTCAAGTGTTAGAATGTTAATCAATACTTAAATTTTGTATAAAATAAGCTACTTTTGAGCTATGTTTTGGGATTTTATTTCACTTTACATCATGCTGCTATGAATGTACAATAAAGAGGCTATTTTTGCCACTCACTGATCCTGGTCATCTGGTTCTTTGAATACGATCTCATAAATGTTATATATAAAGGTCATAACCCCAAAATACCAGAGTCACTTTTAGCCCTTAATTCAAAATACTGTTCTTTTTTTAACAGCGCTGCTCCAGAGACAAAATAAATGCATTTGTGTGTTTACCTTTCTGTTTGTGTTGGACCAATCTGAAGTAACATCCAGTGTCAAACAAACTTCAAACACACTGGAACAAAAACAAAGTTGCTGGAAAAGCTCAGCAGGTCTGGCAGCATCTGTGAAGGAGAAAACAGAGTTAATGTTTCGGGTCCGGTGACCCTTCCTCAGAACTAGGTCCTCAGCTCTGTGATAGTAGGAACTGCAGATGCTGGAGAATCTGAGATAACAAGGTGTAGAGCTGGTTGAACACAGCAGGCCAAGCAGCATCAGACGAGCAGAAAGGCTGACATTTTGAAGAAGGGTCTAGGCCTGAAACGTCCGCCTTCCTGCTCCTCTGATGCTGCTTGGCCTGCTGTGTTCATCCAGCTCTACACCTCAGTTCTGAGGAAGGGTCACCGGAACCGAAATGTTAACTCTGTTTTCTCCTTCACAGATGCTGCCAGATCTGCTGAGCTTTTCCAGCAACTTTGTTTTTGTTCCTGGTTTCCAGCATCCGCAGTTCTTTTGGTTTTTATTCAAACACACTGGACTGTGATCCTTCCTGACTACAAAGATAGCAAGGGACTGACAACAGTTCAACAGCAGGCCCCCAACTCCCATTAGAGTATGCCCCATATTGTAGATACATTTTGTGTTTTCCCTTTGAAGAATATAGAAGGATAAGGTTTAGAAAATTCAGGTTCAATTCTACTGGTTTGTGCTAGTGGGACTGAATGCTCTCAAGTATACTAGCCTGGGTTCAAGTGTTAGTGTATTGTGACAATTAAAGTCAAAAGACTATTCATTAGTTATCCCTCCATTGCAGATAAAGACACTCAATCACTCTGAGTGCTGCAGAGGAAATAGGACAAAAGAAGGACTCCCTTACCCTAAATGATGAAATTCACATGTGATCAAAATGACTCAAAACTACAGAATCTCAAACAATCTGCTAATCTAAGTACTGTGTAGCTAACAGTTCAACTGCAGTCGACAGTTCACCATGAGCACTACTGGTAACTTCCGCTGCAACATTCAACTATTCATGCTTCAAGAATAATTCAGGAACTGATACACATATCGTTTTTGCTTACTTTTATCTTTTTGGACTCACTTCTTATTTCTAATATGTGCGTAAGTCTTCTTCCACATAGTAATTAAGAAATGCACAATTTTTTAGAAACTCAGGGAAGCCTGATTAAATCGGTTCCTTTTAATCAAGTTCATTTCAGTCTGGGCGAAAGATATTGACAAAGGAAAGGATCCTTTCACAAATGAATCTTTTTGCAACTAACCAAGGAGGTGAGTGAATAAAGAAGGAGAACCAATTCAACCCTCCTCATTGAGTATTTAACAGTTTTATGTGTTCTATGTGGAACTATAATGAATTGTGGATCTTCATCTGGGATCTGGTCATAACAAGCTTTATTATCTAACAATAGATTCAAACCATTTAAAATTAAAATTGATACAAATATCAAATAAATACAACAATAAAGTAATTATGTGAGTGAAGCAGAACCCCACTGTGCCTAGAAAAGAAGTATTTATTACAAATTATAGAATCCCTGCAATGTGGAAGCAAGCCATTTGGCCCATTGAGTTCACACCAGCCACCAAAGGGCATCCCACCCAATCCCTAAGGAGTTTAACCCTGAAAAGTGTAAGGTGATTCATTTTGGAAGGACAAACTTGAAAGCAGAATACAGGGTTAATGGAAAGATTCTTGGCAGTGTGGAGGAGCAGAGGGATCTTGGGGTTCGTGTTCACAGTTCCCTGAAAGCTGCCACCCAGGTGGATAGAGTTGTTAAGAAGGCGTATTAATAGAGGTTAGCTTTCATTAATAGAGGGATTGAGTTCAAGAGCCATGAAGTTATGCTCCAGCTATACAAAAGCCTGGTTTGGCCACATCTGGAATATTGTGTCCAATTCTGGTCACCTCATTACAGGAAAGATGTGGAAGCATTGGAAAAGGTGCAGAGGAGATTTACCTGATGTTGCCTGAAATGGAGGGAAGGTCTTACGAGGAAAGGTTGAGAGAGCTAGGACTTTTCTCTTTAGAATGACGAAGGATGAGACATGACTTGATAGAGGTGTACAAAATGATCAGAGGTATAGATAGAGTAGACAGCCAGAGACTTTTTCCTAGGATGGAGGGAGCTTTTACGAGGGGACATAGTTTTAAAGTGAAAGGAGGTAGATATCGGGGAGATGTCAGAGGTAGGTTCTTTACTCAGAGAGTGGTAGGGGCGTGGAATGCATTGCCAGAGAGGGTAGTGGAGTCGGCCTCATTAGGGGCATTTAAGCGGCTATTAGATAGGCATATGGATGATAGTATAAGGTAGCGGTGGAGGTTAGATAGACCTTAGGTTTCGGGTAAAGGTTCGGCACAACATCGTGGGCCAAAGGGCCTGTACTGTGCTGTACTGTTCTATGTTCTATGTTTTAACCCTAATTAACCATGGCTAATCCATCTAGCCGGCACATCACAGGGCAATTTAGCATGACTGAACCACCTAATCTGTGCATTTTTGCACTATGAGAGGAAACCAGAGCACCCAGCAGAAATCCACACACATGGAAAGAATATGCAAACTCCATATAGATAGACACCAAAGGCTGGAATGGAACCCAGGTCTCTCGTGCTTAATCACTGTGCCACTACATTGCCCTATCTGATAATAGTGGCAGACCTTGACTTTGACACATTTTTTGAGGGACTTGAAATACCCTATGTAGTCAAGGATCACAACCTAACATAGAGGCATAGATGGCATCTTTTACAGTGCAGAAATAAGACCATTCAGCCCCTCAAGTCCATGTAAGTTCCCCACAGAGAAATCCAGTTGGCCCAACATCCCCATTCAATTCTTGTAGCCTTAGATTGGAAACTGTCTCATGAAATGAGCAAAACCAGAGAGATTTAGAACCTTCCTATTGTAACAGTAAATTGGATTGCCTTGCCTGAGCATTTAGGTACATAGCCAAAGTACATAAGAAATATGAGCAGTAGGCTAGTGGTGGCTTAACATCTTCACTGGGAAAGGATCCAGAAAGGAAACATAGATTTGTGCCAAACTAAAGATTAATGAAACACCTTTGTAAATCTTTGAACGGTTTTTGCTGCCTAATTCAACATAGGGATATCAATCTTTTCAAAATCATCCAAGGGAAACAATCCTTCCTGCATCTACCCAGTTAAGCGCTGTAGAATTTTGTATGCTCTGCGTAACTGGACTAAAACATCTTTAATCCTAAATTTAAATCCTCCTGTAATAAAAGCTAACTTACCACTTGACTTTGCAATTTGTTAGATCTCATATTTTCCAATGAGAGTCTGAGTACGGTGGTAAGTGTCAGGTAATGTTTATTGCAATTTACAGCTTGATTTCTCAGAGCAATAAGGCACACAAAAGCTTCAGATTGTCTTAATTTATACAGTTTAAATTTAGAGTTCACACCCCCCGCCCTTGATTACTATTGGTCAGCAGTGCCGTGTTATCCCTCTGTAATTGACTCTATCATTCGGCATCTTACACAGCTCAACCTTGCATCAGCAATTTCAGTGTATTTCCAATTAAGCTAATCATGTCACTGTATGACAAACAGATGGACAGGCTTGTGGTCCACCCCGGTCCTTCATGATATTTTCCCAGACTTTCTTATCTTCCTTCTTGAGGCTTTTCACAATGGATATTGTATTCAAGTAACATTTGCCAGCTGCACCATGTTAGCTGTCAATTAATTGGATACCTGCCTATCACTTCAAGAACCTTTAAATTCCTCATTACAGGAAATACAAAAGAATATTGATTTTTGATCAGTTCGAATAAAGTTACACCTAATGTTAGAATTCTTTAGCTTAATGTGTTCATTCAATCCACATTCCAATGTCTGCTAATCTCTGCATTCATTTCTCCCTGTAATGATAAGGGGGAGGGGCACTTTTATTGTCTGAAACTGGTTTAAATCTTTTCCTCTAAAGCTTTTAGTGTTTTTTTTCATATATATGTGGATCTATAACTACTTACAATTATCTGAAGAATCTTAACTAAACCCACTCTTAATATTGTGTTAAATTGATTACATAATTCAAGAGAAACAACTAATTGTGTGAAAAGTTCTTATCTATGTAAGCAGTTGGAGCTGCACATTCTATTTCATTTAAGTAACCTTGATTATACAGAGTTATTATTGTTCTACTTGCGGAGACTATGAAGCAAATATTTTCCCAAACATTCTAACTACAGTCAGCCATGTTCCGTTGCATTAGTCCTGGGCAGCCATCAGGCATTTTGTGCTACTCAGTCACAGGCACCCCACAACACAATTGCTCTCTGTACCAGTACGTAACTTTAAGTGATTCATTAGCAAGGACACCAAGTCCCTTTGGGGTTCCAAACTTTCCAACCTTTTAACCAGTGAAGAAATATTCTACATTTTTGTTTTTCCTGCCACACATTTCTTCACACTGATGAAGAATAGTAACTGAGATAAGCAACTAAATATCCTAGTTAAGCTTCTAGGTACTCAAAGCATGATCAATAACAATTTTACCATGTTTGCATCTGTTACAAGTGATCAGTCTTAAAACTATTTCAATGGGTATGAAGTGCTTCAGGATGTCCTGAAATCATGGAAGATATTATACAAATGCAAACCCTTCTTTCTAATTCATAGATTTATCGCATTGGTAGTACATAGATCATTAATTAAATAAAGCATTTCTCGTGCATCCTTTTAGTGTTTAGTTACTTAATCTTCCGCTTATTTTAAAACGTTATTTATGCTTTTTATCATATTTCTAAACCTGGATACCTAGCAATATTACATTCAAATTATTGCAAACATATAGTTTTGGCTTTTTAACTTTTTTGTTGCTAAAATATACTTTATTCATGAAAAATCTTTCTGTACTGATACAGTTCCTAACACTTGATGACCAGGTTTTTACCTGCAATGGAGAGGGAGCAGTGTTCCTGTCTGCCCATCACTG
Source organism: Rhincodon typus (assembly GCF_021869965.1). Taxonomy (NCBI): domain Eukaryota; kingdom Metazoa; phylum Chordata; class Chondrichthyes; order Orectolobiformes; family Rhincodontidae; genus Rhincodon; species Rhincodon typus. Next base: position 106,853,251 of record NC_063333.1, on the reverse strand, counting down.
CATCACTTTGGCGATATGTTCCTCCCAAGTTTCGGCACACACACCAGCCCCTCTGAACCACATACCCAGCATCTTCAGATAATCTGACCTGAAAGTGAAGGGGATAAAGGATCAGTCAACCCAGTTCCCAAAGAACATGCTCACACTCTTGTCTCAGGGAGGCTTTGACCTGCAGGTCTCCGTTGTCTGCGTCACCTCTCTCAGGCTCATATCCTGCATAATGAATTTGGCAAAAGGCTCTGTGCAACACACAAACAAGGTAGGAGAGAGTGGGCAGCCCTGACTGACTCCAGATCTGATCTGGAGGCTTTCTGATTCCCAACCATTGATTCAGACATCACTACTGATGTTGGCATAAAACAGTTGGATCCAATTGGGATTCCGTCCCCAAAGCCCATTTTGGAGAGCGACATCCCTCATGTAGGAGTGCAGTATCCTGTCAAAGGCTTTCTCCTGGTCAGTCTGATGAGGCAGGTATCTGCACTCCCTGTCCTGCATATAGCTGATCAGGTCTCTGAGGAGCAAGATGTTCTCAGCGATCTTCTTACCATTACAGGACAGGTTTGTTTGGGTGAATCACAGATCCCAGAACAGACCTGACTTTGTTGGTGATGATGTGAGACAGAATTTTATAATCCACATTTAGCAGTGAGATTGGTCACCAATTTCTAAATTCCTCACTCTCTCTCTTCCACTTGTAGATGAGGGCGATGATACCTTTCCTCATGGATTCACACATGCTACCTGCCAGAAGCATACTGTCATATACCGAGCTGGATACAATTCGGCTGGTAAACCATCACTTTCAGGTGTTTTATTCTTTTCAAAGGACTCGAGGGCCATGGTGAGATCATCCAGAGATAACAGTAGATCCAGACTCTATCATGCACTGTCATCATAGGCTGCTGTGATAGAGGACAGAAACAATTGGGATGTTGTGCTGCTTGTGGGCTTCATGTTAAGTAACCTGGCCTAAAAAGATTTTCTGATCCTTAGGATGTCAAAATGAGATGATGTTACTGAGCCGTCTTCTTTCTTCAGGCTGCTAATCACAGAGCTCTCCCCGTGCGCCTTCTCGAAGAAGAAACACCAGCACATGTCATTCTGCTCCAGAGCTTGGATCTGTTTTCACATTGCAAGAGGCAAAAAATTGTACAATCTGTTTCACGGCTCCCATCCTCTGAAATTTTTTATCTGTGTTTCTCAACCACCAATGAGATAAAGGTAAGAGTTCACATTGATCTCCTTGAATACCTGCTATCCTCTTCGGTCGATACATTTTGATTACTCACTCATTCTTTTCATATGTAACCATTACATCAACTGATCAGTTATGCACAGTTTTGGAAAAGAAGATATGATTAACCATCAGATGACTAGAATTTTAATTTGGAATACCTCTCCCTGTTAAATAAATTTATAAAATTCATAATAGTCCTAAATGAAATATTTTTCAGTATTTCTTTTTATATGTTAAAGGTACGAAAGTAAGGGTGCTGACCTGAACTTTGAAAATAAACGTGCCCCTTATCATTCTTGTTTTCAACCTCAGAAAATATTTTATTCTTTGTAATTAAATTCAACAATTTCACAAGCAAAGAAATTAGCATAGCAAATCCATAATATTTCCTGATTCTTTCTCTCTCTCTCATTCACTGATTGGGGAAGTCACAGAAGTTACAACTCTATCAACCAGTAAATCACAAAACAACAAATATTACTAAATCGACCATAAAGATTATCGCACCATTTGTTTTGGGACTATGGCTACAGGTGAGATTTCTACCTGTTGATCTTCCGCAGCACAGTCTCCACCTTAAAACAGCACGCAGAGGAATTTCATACGTGTCGTGCCCAGGTTGGGAGAAGTGGCTCATAATCCATTCAAATAGTGGCCTGATAACGGGATTGGGTCAATCCGTCAGCAACTGTTCAGTGTCCTCCATTACCAATCCTTTTCATGTTCCACAGTCAAATGACTGTCCACATTGACTAGGAACTGTCATGGCTTCAGACCAAATAAGGTCAAGGCAACCTCCTGTTCATAATTACCTATTAGCCATTGTTGGAAATCAATCTTTCAAGCTGTAAAATAAATCTTTGATTCAGTGTCACCATTTTTTTGGAATGCATTAAAAGTTAAAATTATGCAAATATGGAATTATCCATTTTGGCTTTAAAAAGAAAGAGAATAGCAAGAAAAGGATAAATACATTTGACTTTACAAATTTAGATGTTGTCTCTTTGCTGTGTTAATGTAAGATAGTTCTAAACTTTTGTAAAGTTACTCAGATGTGTGACATGAATGTGTGACACAAGTGGAGTTCTTATTCTCTGCTCTGCCAGAATAGGGAAGCATCAGACGTACATGAAATAATTTCCCTCAAAGGGAGGGAGGTCTCCTAACTAGACCCAGCAAAAGAAACCTGCCAGTGGCAACTCCTTTTCCCAAAGAAAGTTATCTTCACTGGAGTTTAGAAGAATGAGGGGTGATCTCATTGAAATTCCAACAAGGCTGGACAGGGTAAATGCACGAAGGATGATGGGGGAGTCTAGAACCAGACGCCAAAGTCTAAGGATGAGGGGTAGGCCAGTTAGGACTGAAATGAGGAGAAATTTCTTCATCCAAAGAGTGTTGAGCCTGTGCCATTTCCACAGAAACTAGTTGAGGCCATAACATTGAATGGTTTCAAGAAGGAGTTAGATATAGGGCTTAAGGGATCAAAGGGTATTGGGAAAAATCAGGAACAGGGTAGAGAATTGGATGATCAGTCACGGCTCCATTTGTTCAGCGGCGGGAGTTGGGAAAGAGCGCAAGGGGACTGCTGGGAAGGTGAGCTTTTCATTTTAAAAGACTTACCTCGTGGAATCAGCGGCCTCCATTTGTTCAGCGGCGGGAGTTGGGAGAGAACGTGAGGGGACTGCTGGGAAGGTGAGCTTTTCATTTTAAAAGACTTACTTCATGGAATCAGCGGCCTCCATTTTTGCAGCAGCAGTGGGAGCGGTGAGAGTGAGGAGCAGGGGGCTACTGGGAAGGTAAGTTCTTCATTTTGGCAGCGGAGCTGAGTGGGAGCAGTTGAATTGCGCTCTGGGAAAGTGACTGAACTGATATATTTGGGCAGTGGCTAATTCAACCACCCGCCCTCCTCCTCTAACCAAAAAAAAGACTCTGTGGTGTGTTGATAAGGTAAGGTTTTTCTCTTTTTTTTTATTGTGTGCCAGTAAGTAGAGTGATTGGTAAAAATTTTTTCATTTCATTTATCTATTATTTGATATTATAGTAGGACTAGGCTAAGTTTAAGAGTAAAAATGGCAGGAGATCCCAGACCCATGTTATGCTCCTCTTGCTCAATGTGGGAGCTCAGGGACGCGGCTGATGTCCCTGACTCCGACACGTGCAGGAAGTGTGTCCAGCTGCAGCTCTTGTTAGACCGCATGATGGCTCTGGAGCTGCAGATGAACTTTGGAGCATCCGCGATGCTGGGGAAGTCGTGGATAGCACATTTAGCAAATTGGTCACACCGCAGATTAGGATTGCTGAGGGAGAAAGGGAATGGGTGACCAAAAAGCAGAGAAAAAGCAGGAAGGCAGTGCAGATGACCCCTGCAGTCATCTCCCTCCAAAACAGGTATACCGTTTTGGATACTGTTGGGGGAGATAGCTCACCAGGGGAAGGCAGCCGTGGCCAGGTTCATGGCTCCATGGCTGGCTGTGCTGTACAGAAGGGCGGGAAAAAGAGTGGAACGGCTATAGTCATAAGGGATTCAATTTTAAGGGGAGTAATGAGGCGGTTCTGTGGTGGAAAACAAGACTCCCGAATGGTATGTTGCCTCCCAGGTGCACAGATGACTCAGATAAACTGCAGGACATTCTGAATGGGGAGGGTGAACAGCCAGCTGTCGTGGTGCATATAGGCACCAATGATATAGGTAATAAACGGGATGAGATGCTACAAGCAGAATTTAGGGAGTTAGGAGCCAAGTTAAAAAGTAGGACCTCAGAGGTAGTAATCTCAGGATTGCTACCAGTGCCACGTGCTAGTCAGAATAGAAATGAAAGAATCGGCAGGATAAATGAGTGGCTTGAGAGATGGTGCAGGAGGGAGGGGTTCAGATTTTTGGGACATTGGGACCGGTTCTGGGGGAGGTGGGGTGATTACAAATCGGACGGTCTACACCTGGGTAGGACTGGAACCAATGTCCTAGGGGGTGCTTTTGCTAACGCTGTTGGGGAGGGTTTAAACTAAAGTGGCAGGGGGATGGGAACCAAATGAGGAGGTTAGTGGACAGTAAGGAGGTAGTAACTAAAGCCTGTAAGGAACTAGATAATGAAGTCAGTGTGACTAAGGGGAAGAGTAGGCAGAGAGCAGATGATAAACACAAAGGGACTGGGGGTCTGAGGTGCATTTGTTTTAATGCGAGAAGTGTAGTAGGTAAGGCAGATGAACTTAGGGCTTGGATTAGTACCTGGGAGTGTGATGTTATTGCTATTACTGAGACTGGGTTGAGGGAAGGGCAAGATTGGCAACTAAATATCCCAGGATATAGATGCTTCAGGCGGGATAGAAAGGGAGGTAAAAGGGGTGGAGGAGTTGCATTACTGGTCAGAGAGGATATTACAGCTGTGCTGAAGGAGGGCACTGTGGAGGATTCGAGCAGTGGGGCAATATGGGCAGAGCTCAAAAATAGGAAGGGTGCAGTAACAATGTTGGGGCTGTACTACAGGCCTCCCAACAGCAAGCGTGAGATAGAGGTACAAATATGTAGACAGATTATGGAAAGATATAGGAGCAACAGGGTGGTGGTGATGGGAGATTTTAATTTTCCCAACATTGACTGAGATTCACTAAGTGTTTGGGGTTTAGATGGAGCAGAATTTGTAAGGAGCATCCAGGAGGATTTTATAGAGCAGTATGTAAATAGTCCAACTCGGGAAGGGGCCATACTGGACCTGGTGTTGGGGAATGAGCCCGGCCAGGTGGTTGAAGTGTCAGTAGGGGATTTCTTTGGGAATAGTGATCACAATTCCATAAGTTTTAGAATACTCATGGACAAAGATGAGAGTGGTCCTAAAGGAAGAGTGCTAAATTGGGGAAAGGCCAACTATAGCAAAATTCGGCAGGAGCTGGCGAATGTGGACTGGGAGCAGCTGTTTGAGGGTAAATCCACATTTGATATGTGGGAGGCTTTTAAAGAGAGGTTGATTAGATTGCAGGACAGACATGTCCCTGTGAAAATGAGGGATAGAAAGGGCAAGATGAGGGAACCATAGATGACAGGTGAAATTGTGAGACTAGCAAAGAGGAAAAAGGAAGCATACATAAGGTCTAGGTGACTGAAAACACACGAAGCTTTGGAAGAATATCGGGAAAGTAGGTCCAATCTGAAACGAGGAATTAAGAGGGCTAAAAGGGGTCATGAAATATCTTTAGCAAACAGGGTTAAGGAAAATCCCAAAGCCTTTTATTCGTACATAAGGAGCAAGAGGGTAACTAGAGAAAGGGTTGGCCCACTCAAGGACAAAGGAGGGAAGTTATGCGAGGAGTCAGAGAAAATGAGTGAGATTCTTAATGAGTACTTTGCGTCGGTATTCACTGAGGAGAGGGACATGACGGATGTTGAGGTTAGGGATAGATGTTTGACTACTCTATGTCAAGTCGGCATAAGGAGGGGGGAAGTGTTGGGTATTCTAAAAGGCATTAGGGTGGACAAGGCCCCAGGTCCGGATGGGATCTATCCCAGGTTACTGAGGGAAGCAAGAGAGGAAATAGCTGGGGCCTTAACAGATATCTTTGCAGCATCCTTGAGCATGGGTGAGGTCCCGGAGGACTGGAGAATTGCTAATGTTGTCCCCTTGTTTAAGAAGGGTAGCAAGGATAATCAGGTAATTATAGACCGGTGGGCCTGACGTCAGTGGTGGGGAAGCTGCTGGAGAAGATACTGAGGGATAGGATCTATTTACATTTGGAAGAAAATGGGCTTATTAGTGATAGGCAGCATGGTTTTGTGCAGGGAAGGTCATGTCTTACCAACTTGATAGAATTCTTTGAGGAAGTGACAAAGTTCATAGATGAGGGAATGGCTGTAATGTACATGGACTTCAGTAAGGCGTTTGATAAGGTTCCCCATGTTAGGCTGATGGAGAAAGTGAAGTCGCATGGGGTCCAGGGTGTACTAGCTAGATGGATAGAGAACTAGCTGGGCAACAGGAGACAGAGAGTTGTAGTGGAAAGGAGTTTCTCAAAATGGAGAACTGTGACCAATGGTGTTCCACAGGGATCCATGTTGGGACCACTGTTGTTTGTGATATACATAAATGATCTGGAGGAAGGTATAGATGGTCTGATTAGCAAGTTTGCAGATGACACTAAGATTGGTGGAGTAGCACACAGTGAAGGGGACTGTCAGAGAATGCAGCAGAATATAGATAGATTGGAGAGTTGGGCGGAGAACTGGCAGATGGAGTTCAATCCAGGCAAATGGGAGGTGATGCATTTTGGAAGATCCAATTCAAGAGCGAACTGTGTGGTAAATGGAAAAGCCCTGGGGAAAATTGATGCACAGAGAGATCTGGGTGTTCAGGTCCATTGTACCCTGAAGGTGGCAACGTAGGCTGATAGAGTGGTCAAGAAGGCATACGGCATGCTTTCATTCATTGGACGGGGTACTGAGTACAAGAGTTGGCAGGTCATGTTACAGTTGTATAGGACTTTGGTTCGACCACATTTGGAATACTGCGTACAGTTCTGGTCGCCACATTACCAAAAGGATGTGGATGCTTTGGAGAGGGTGCAGAGGAGGTTCAGCAGGATGTTGCCTGGTAGGGAGGGTGCTAGCTATGAAGAGAGGTTGAGTAGATTAGAATTATTTACATTAGAAAAACGGAGGTTGGGGGGTACCTGATTGAGGTCTACAAAATCATGAGAGGTATGGACAGGGTGGATAGCAAGAAGCTTTTTCCCAGAGTGGGGGACTCAATTACTAGGGGTCACGATTTCAAGGTGAGAGGGAAAAGTTTAAGGGAGATATGCGTGGAAAGTTCTTTACGCAGAGGGTAGTGGATGCCTGGAACGCGTTGCCAGGGGAGGTGGTAGAGGCGGGCACGATAGTGTCATTTAAGATGTATCTAGACAGATACATGAATGGGCAGGGAGCAGAGGGATACAGATCCTTGGAAAATAGGCGACAGGTTTAGATGGAGGATCTGGATTGGCGCAGGCTTGGGGGGGCCGAAGGGCCTGTTCCTGTGCTGTAATTTTCTTTGTTCTTTGACCATAGTGAATCATGAGCAGGCTCATAGAGCATAATGGCCTATGCCTGCACTTACATCACAGTGGTGAACTGCAATTTGAATTAGTATCACCACTTGCATTCGTTGTCAGATACAGTTCCCATTTGTCTTGACTGATGTAAAAAATTTTTATGTTTCTCTGTCAGCAACCTTGAATCAGAGCCTTGGGCAACCTGCTGGTGTCTGGGCACAGCGATGGTCAAACTTTTGTACAGGAAGAGGCACAATTGTTCTTAGTACAGAATAACCTAGACAAAGACAGGAATTCCTGCTGTGAGGGAGCAGCAATACTTATGAAGAGAAGTTTGATCAGGGTTTTGTGTTAATAACTGACAGAATGCTTGAAAAAGATTGTTTTCTACTTAAACAGACGGGAATGGGATTGATTGGACTTTTTGAGATTTAAGAAGTCACCAAGTTGGAAGTTCTGAAGAAGGGTCACTGGACTTGAAACGTTAACTCTGATTTCTCTCCACAAATGCTGCCAGACCTGCTCAGATTTTCCAACAATTTCTGTTTTTGTCACCAAGTTGGACCTCGCTAGTCAAAGTGGGTGGTAGAATATTCCAGGGAAGTGAAATTAATTTTGAAGAACATCTGAAAATTCAATCTCACATGGCAGGGGGAAGTGAACCAGCTGGAAGTTGTGACTGCCCTGGAAATAACTTTATATTGTTACCCATCTGCTAGAAGTGAAGTGTACACAAAAAGGTGGCTCAAAGTAGTAAACCAGCCA
>NC_063333.1:106842418-106844725 GCF_021869965.1 Rhincodon typus | reverse complement strand
AGTTGGGCTTCAGCTAGCAGGCGCTTTTGCATAGTTACATCATTAATCCCACATTTCAAATGGTCCCTCAGCATCTCATTAAGGGTTAAATCAAAGTCTCTGCCAGTTGTCTTAACCTAGTCAAATTGCCAAGCAAAACTGATAACATCTCGGAATTGGAAGATGCCTGGGGTCATAACATTCTTTAACTAAATCCATCAACTCTTGAAAGGTTTTAGTACCTGGTGCTTCTGGGAAAGTTAGGCACCTAATGTCAGAAAAACTGCAGGTCCACAAGCTGTCAGGAGAATTATTCATTGCTTTTCATCTGCCTCAATGTAATTTGCCCACAAGCTGGGATCAGTCTTCGACAGCAGGATCGAACAAGTCGAGCTTCCCAAATAATAGCCTGATGTCAGAAATGCTTACCCCAACTCAAAGATGACTGTTGCATGCACGTTTCTTCAGGAGCATGCTTTTCTCTTGTTGCCACTGAAATAACTACACAGAGTTCACGATCCCATCACCAGCTCACGGTTTATTTACATGTGGAGAAGCCTTGACGCTGATCCAGCTCCCTCAGTTCTCGTCCTCGAGAGAACAGGATGTCTGGCACTCCTGTTCTTAGCTGTCAGCCAGGGCTCCATGATTGGACCAGTTTAACAGTCCCAATCAGGGACTTCATATTCTATGCGGTCCAGCTGGCTGAGATTGTTGCAATCATTATAACCAGGTTATATGGTTAGTGATGTTTGCCATCAACCAGGTGAAGTACCACAGTTGTCAGGCTGCCATCAGTTGAGAGGTTTGGGTGTGTTTTAGCTAAATGAGAAACATGTGATAGACACCCTTAATACATGAACTTGCGGTGGATTTAAGGATGGGGCAGGCCTCCTAAACACACCCCAGAAATTTTTTCCCAAATTTATGAATGGAAGAGATTTAGGTGTTGTTTGAGTCTACATCAGATAGTTTGTGCAAAAATGTTCACATTTAGAAATATATTATGGTGGGCAAACAAGGCAGAAGTGCACAAAGCAGATTGGGCTTATTGCAATAGATGTGAACCGGAAGTATTGTAAGACTAACTTGGAGTGATAGTTCAATATTGTTTGCCTGATTCAGATGACGTTTGCACTGATAAAATGGTGAAACTGTTTTACAGATGCCAAACAATAAGTTAATTGGCAGTGAAATTTCCTGCTTAAAGATGATTTTATACAAACCAGTAAAACATCATTTCCTATTCATTCGCCTCATCAATCGCCTCAACCTCTCCACCCCTCTCACCCACTCCAACCTCTCCCCCGCAGAACGTGCAGCCCTCCGATCCCTCCGCTCCAATCCCAACCTCACCATAAAACCCGCGGACAAGGGAGGCACAGATGTAGTATGGCGCACTGACCTCTACATCGCCGAGGCTGGACGCCAACTCTCCGACACCTCCTCCTACCGCCCCCTTGATCATGACCCCACCCCTGAGCACCAAACCATCATCTCGCAAACCATCTACAACCTCATCACCTCAGGTGACCTCCCACCCACGGCCTCCAACCTCATCGTTCCCCAACCTCGCACTGCCCGCTTCTATCTCCTTCCCAAAATCCACAAACCTGAATGCGCTGGTCGACCCATTGTCTCCGCCTGCTCCTGCCCCACCGAACTGATCTCCAACTATCTAGACTCCATTTTCTCCCCCTTGGTCCAGGAACTCCCTACCTATGTCCGTGACAGCACCCACGCCCTCCACCTCCTCCAGAACTTCCAATTCCCCGGTCCCCAACACCTCATCTTTACCATGGACGTCCAATCCCTCTACACCTGCATTCCTCATGCAGATGGCCTTAAGGCCCTCCGCTTCTTCCTGTCCCGCAGGCCCGACCAGTCCCCCTCCACTGATACCCTCATCCGCTTAGCCGAACTCGTCCTCACACTCAACAACTTCTCTTTCAATTCCTCCCACTTCCTACAGACAAAGGGGGTTGCCATGGGTACCCGCATGGGCCCAAGCGACGCCTGCCTCTTTGTAGGTTACATGGAACAATCCCTCTTCCGTACCTACACTGGCCCTAAACCCCACCTCTTCCTCCGTTATATTGATGACTGTATCGGCGCCGCCTCGTGCTCTCACGAGGAGCTCGAACAGTTCATCCACTTCACTAACACCTTCCACCCCAACCTTAAGTTTACCTGGACCATCTCTAACACCTCTCTCCCCTTCCTGGACCTCTCTGTCTCCATATCGGGCAACCACCTAGAAACCGATATTCATTTCAAGCCCACCGACTCCCACAGCTACCTAGAATACTCCTCCTCCCACCCACCTTC
>NC_063333.1:106802749-106827418 GCF_021869965.1 Rhincodon typus | reverse complement strand
CTATCTCTCCTTCCCCTATGTCTTATCTTTTCAGATGGTGCCACCCTCTAAAACAGTACTGCTGACATGGCTCCCTTCTTCCATAACTGTGGATTCTGCCCACTGTAGTTGACAGGGCTCTCAACCACATCTGACCTATCACCCGTGCTTCCACCCTTGCCCCTTCCCATCACTCAGAACACTCAGTGATCGTGTCCCCCTTGTCCGCAGATTTCATCCCATTAGCCTCTGCATTGAAAGAAACATCCTCTGCCAATTCAGACAATTCCAGTAGAATGCCACCACCAAACACATCTTCTCCTCCCGTTGGGATTTTGCAGGAACTGTTCCCTCCAGGACACCCTCATCCATTTCTCGATGACAGCCAACAATACCCACCCCTCTTCCCATTGCACCTTCGCATGTAACCGCAGAAGGTGCAATACCTGTCCCTTCACCTCTTCCCTGCTTATCACCCAAAAGCCTGAACTGTCTTTCCAGGTGAAGCAGCATTTCTCCTGTATCTCCTCCAATCTGGTCTTTTGCATTCGCTGCATCCAATGTGGCCTATTCTACAAAGGTGCAACCAAATGCAGAATGGTTGACCGCTTTGCAGAACACCTCCTGTCCGTGCACAAACATGACCCCGACCTTCCCATAGCCGGTCATTTTAACACTGCATCCTGCTCACATTCTCACTTGTCTGTCCTCAGCATGCTGCAGTGTTCTAGTGAATCACAGTGCAAACTGGAAGAATAACATTTAATCTCCAGGCGATGCAATTCAAACTTTCTGGACTTGATTTTGAGTTCAACACCTCTAGATTGTGAACTCAGGAGAGGGAGAGTTACCCAGACACTTTGTTTCAGGAGGTGGTCACACTTAATAGGTTAAGTACCTCAAATTTGGTCAGTGGTCAGGGACAGCAGGGTGTGATTGCAAATGAGGCAGGTAGAGGGATCCTGTATTCAGGAACAGAGGCATCTCAGGTCTTGACTTTGTCCAACAAGTGTGAGGATGTGGATGAGGATCAAGGTTATAACAAGGATGAGCCAGCTGACCACAGTGGTACATGAGGCCATTCAAGAGAGGGGAGCAAAAAGACATGTGGTAGTTGTCAGGGATTCTATAATTAGGGAAATAGATAGCATGCTTTGTAAGCAGGATCGAGAGTCCCCCATGGATTGTTGTCTGCTTGGTGCCAGGTTGAGGGACATCTCTGACCGGCTTGAAAGGATTTTGGAGAGAGAGAGGGAGGATCCAATTATTCTGGTCCAAGTCGGGACAAACAACATAGGCATGACAAAGAAACAGGACCTGTTTGGGAATTATCAGGTCCTCAAGGGTTATAATCTCCAGATTACTACCCAAGCCACGTGCAAATCGGCATAGTGAAGTGAGAATTAGGGAAGTAAACACTTGTCTAAAGGCACGGTGCCAGACACAGGGGTTCCATTTTGATGGGGCACTGGCATCAGTATTGGAACAAGAGGGATCTGTACCATTGGGACGGTGTCCACCTGAACTGAGCTGGGACCGATGTTCTAGCAAAAAGGGTAAATAGGGTGGTCAATAGGACTTTAAACTAGAAAGTTGGCATAGGGTAAAACTCCAAGAAGTATAATGGCCTATGGAAAGCAAACCAGCAAGTTAACATCTGTGGAGGTGGATTCAACTGCATAGAAAAGTATGAAAAAAATGAAAAGAAAGGAGAATTCAAGAGGGGTTATTAAAGTCTCCAGACACAAAATAGGACAGAGTGTGTGAAAAGGGTTAGGAATCTAACTTCAAGCATATCAGATAAAGGGATGACAATGAGAAGAGAGGCGGCAAATACAGTACTGAAGGTATCTGAATGCACACAGTATACAAAATAAGGTAAATGAGCTTGTGGCACAGATTGAAATTGGCAGGTTTGATGTGGTGGGCATCATGGAGACATGGCTGCAAGGGGATCAGAACTGTGGGCTAAATATCCAAGGATATACATTCTATTGAAAATACAGACAGGTGGGCAGAGGGGGTGGTGTTGCCTTATTAGTTAGAAATGAAATTAAATTGATAGCAAGAAACAACTTAGGATCAGGTGATGTAGAATCTGTGTGGGCAGAGTTGAGCAACCGCAAAGGTAAAAATAAACGATACTTGGAGTTATGTACAGGTCTCCAATCAGTAGTCAGGATGTGGGGCACAAGATACACCAAGAGATAAAAAAGATGTGTAAGAAAGGCAAGGTTACAGTGATCATGGGTGATTTCAATATGTAGGTGGAGTGGGAAAATCAGATTTGTAGTGGATCGCAAGAAAAGGAATTGGTGGAATGTCTAAGAGATGGCTTTTTGGAGCAGTTTGTGGTGGAGCCCATTAGGGAACAGGCAATTCTGGATTTAGTGATGTGCAATGAGGTAGACTTGATGAGGGAGCTTAAGGTGCAGGAACCCTTAAGAAGGCAGTGAACATAATATGGTAGAATTTACTCCTCAATTTCAGAGGGAGAAATTGGAATCAGATGTAACAGTATCACAATTGAATAAAGGCAACTATAGAAGCATAAAGGAGGAGCTGGCCAGAAATGACTAGGAGACAAGCCTAGCAGGAAAGACAATGGAACAGCAATGGCTGAAATTTCTGGGAGTAATTCAGGAGACACTGCAAAAATTCATCTTCAGGATAAAGAATCATACTAAAGGGAGGACGAGGCAATCATGGCTGACAAGGGAAGTCAGGGATGGCATAAAAGCAAAAGGGAAGGCCTGGTGGTCTTGGCCCTGTGGCGTGGTCTTCCAGTGTGGCAGTTTTGTCCTGGTGTTGAGGTCTTGTTGTGAACCAGTGAATGCTTCTGGCCTAGTGTTCCAACAGCTAGGATGTGGCGTCTTCACCCAGGTTGATTGTCCTTTCCTGGAGACATTTTCTTCGGCAAATGCATTTGGCCCGGTGTTCCGACAGCCCGGCATGGCATTTTTCATCCACGGTGGCGGTCTTGTCCCAGTGGTGGTTATCTTCAGCAGAGGCTTTCAGCCCAGTTTTTCCATTAGCCCGGTATGTCGGTTTTGTCCCAGCATGGCATTGCCATCATGGATTGATGGTCTAATTCCAGCTGCGTGTTTCATCTTTTGATTGGCTTCCTCTGAAACCAGGAGCTGTTAAATAGACTGTGATGAACTTTTGTCTTAAATTTACTTTTTATTGTTACTTATGAATTTACTTATAACTTCTGTCATTAATACAGGCACCATGGTAAGGCGACTTATAACACTTTTCATTGTATTTTTCTTGAAAAAGTACACATGACAATAAATTTTAAATACATGTGCAAATTCATGGAAAGAAAAAACAATAATGTGGTGAAGGGCAGTGGGAAGCCAAGGGTTTGGGAAACCCACAAAGACCAACAGACAACAACTGAAAAAGAAATAAGGAAGGAGAAGATTAAATATGAGGGTAACCTAGCCAGAAATATAAAAGAACATTCCAAGAGTTTCTTTAGATATATAAAGAGCAAAAGAGAAGCAAAGTAGACATTGGTCTGCTGGAAAATGATGCTGGAGAAGTAGTAATGGGGAACAAGGATATGTAGGAAGAACCACACAAGTACTTTGTATCAGTCTTCATGGTGGAAGACACAAGTAACATCCCAAAAATTCAAGATAGTCAGGTGACAGAGGTGAGTATGGCTACCATCATCAAGAAGGTGCTAGAAAAACTGAATGATCTAAGGGTGGATAAGTCACCTGGACCACATGGACTACACTCCAGAGTTCTGAAGGACATAGCTGAAGAGATAGTGGAAACATTAGTACTAATCTTTCAGGAATCAGTGTAGTCAAAGAGGGTCCCAGAGGACCGGAATATCACGAAGGTAACCATCCTGTTTAAGAAGGGAGTAAGGCAAAAGACAAGAAATTACAGACTGATTAGCCTGACCTAGGTCGTTGTAAGATTTTGGAATCCATTGTGAAGGATGAGATTTCAGAATACTTGAAAGTGCATGGTAAAATATGGCAAAGTCAGCATGGTTTCATCAAGGGGAGGTCATGCCTGACAGATCTGTTAGAATTCTTTGACAAAGGAGAACTAATGGATGTTATCTATTTGGACTTCCATAAGGCCTTTGACAAGGTGCTGCACAGGACGCTGAGTTAAAAGGGCCCATGGTGTTAAATGCAAGATACTAGCATAGATAGAAGATTGGCTGTCTGACAGAAAGCAGAGGGCGGGGATAAAAGGGTCCTTCTTAGGATGGCTGCAGGTGATCAGTGGTGTTCCACAAAGGTCAGTTTTGGGAACACAACTTCTCACTTTATACATTAATGATATCGATGAAGGAGCTGAGGGTACTCTGGCAAAGTTTGCAGATGATACAAAGATAGGTGGAGGGACAGGTAGTATTGAGGAGGTGGGGAGGCTGCAGAAGGATTTAGACAGGTTAGGAGTGGGCAAAGAGGTGGCAGATGAAATACAATGTGGGAAAGTGTGAGGTCATGCACTTTGGTCGGAAGAATAGAGGCATAGATTATTTTCTAAATGAGGAGAAAATTCAGAAATCTGAAGTGCAAAGAGACTTGGGAGTCCTAGTCCAGGTTTCTCAAGGTTAACTTCTCGGTTCGGTGGGTAGTCAGGAAGGCAAATGCAATGTTGGCATTTATTTCAGGAGGACTAGAATATAAAAGCAGCAATTTACATTTGAAGCTTTATAAGGCTCTCATCACACACATTTAGAATATTGTGAGCAATTTTGAGCCCCATATGTCAGGAAGGATGTACTGGCCCTGAAGCAGGTCCAGAAGAGGTTCACTAGAATGATCCCAGGAATGAGAGACCCAACATATGAAGAATTTTGAGGACTCTGGGACTCTGGAGATTAGAAGGATGTGGTGGAATCTAATTGAAACTTACAGAATACTGAAAGGCCTGGATAGAGTGGACATTGTGAAGTTGTTTCCATTAGCAGGACAGAATAGAACCCAAGGGCACAGCCTTAGAGTAAAGTGAAGGCCCTTTAGAACGGAGGTGAGGAGAAATTTATTCAGCCAGAGAGAGGTGAATCTATGCAACTCATTGCCACAGAAGGCTGTGGAGGCCAGGTAACTGAATATATTTAAGACAGAGATAGATAGGTTCTTGATTGTTAAGGGGATCAAATGTTATGGAGATAAGGCAAGAGAATGGGGTTGAGAAACTTATCACCCATGAGTGAATGGTGGAGCAGACTTAATGGGCCGAATGGCTTAATTTCTGCTCCTATGTCTTATGGTCATATCGTCTAACTCACTCCCATTTCTGCTCTTTCTTTTAGCTTTACTTGTTGCATTCTCTGTCTCCACATCCTTGCTCTCCTTCCCTACTCCAGAGGGACCATCGGTTCTTTCCAGTCTGGCAGTCAGACACACCACTGTTCTACCATTCTCACATTACGATCACTTAATCTGCACATTCAGCACCCTTTGTCCCCCAGCACTCTACTCCCCCACTGTTGCATAAATGCTTTTGGCTTGAGCTCTCCCATGTCCTTACCCCAACACACCAGGTCTTATTATCACATAGTCTGTTATTACACACAATATCAGTGAATCTAGATGTAATGAAGACAGGAAATGAGTACAGATGAGCTGAGATAGGGGAAAGTCAGGCAATATTATGGAGAAGGAAATAAGTAGTGTTAGTGATGGCATAAATTTGAGGTCAAAGTACATCTCAAGATCAGGTTTACACACAGTTTGCTGGCAGACTGGGTTTAATCCCAGACCTTTACCTGATGTTGCCAAGAGCAGCATATGCATGAAGAAAATGGAGGCAAAGCTAACTCCTGGAGGACACCGGGGTAATAGCATGGGAGGAGAGAAGCTAGTGGAGGATTGCTCGATCAACTATGTCAAAGTCTGCAGACAGGCCAACGAGGGAAAATTTGCTTTTGCTGCCATGGCATTGAACGTTATTTATAACTTTAGTAAGAGGTGTTTTGAAGCTGACAGGATAGAAACCTGATTAGAGCAAGTCCAACATTGAATCCTGGGAAAGATGAGCATGGATTTTGTGACAGTATGTTCAAAGACTTTGGAGAGGAAGTAAAGGTTGGAGGTGATGCAGTAGTTTACAAGGACAGGAGGTCAATTGTCTTTTTTTTGAGGAGAAATGTGATAATGGCAGACTTAAATAAGAAAGGAATAACACCTGAAGAGACAGAACTGTTCACAATATTTGCTAATGTTAGGACCAGGAAGGAAAATTGGATGATCGATGTTTTAGTGGAAATAGAATCAATGGAAGAAGAGCAATGGAGTTATTCCTATATTTTCTAGCCAATATTTATCTTGACATTGACATCATTTTTGACAAAAACCTGTCTGGTCATTATCATGTGGCTGCTTGTGGAAATTAATTTGCAAAACCAGAACTTCAAGAGAGTCAATGGGCAGAGGTGAATATAATGGCAAGGAGAAGGTGCTGGGGATGCTGAAAGGTGGATAAATCACTCGGACCAGATGAATACACTCCAGAGTGCTGAAGGAGACAACTAAAGAAATTGTAGAGGCATTGGTGATGATTTTTCAAGAATCACTGGGGTCAGGGAGGATCAGAAAATGGCTGATGATACACACTTAAGAAGAGGAGGCAGAAGATAGGAAACTACAGGCTGATTAGTCTGACCTTGGTCATTGGTAAGATTTGAGAGTCTTTTATTAAGGATGAGATTGTGGCGTAATTGAAAGTGCATGGTAACATAGGGCAGTGTCAGCATGCTTTGTCATGGCGATGTCATGCTTGACAAAACTGTTAGAATTCCTTGAAGTGGTAAAGAGCAAGCTAGACAAAGGAGGATGAAATCGATCTGGATTTTCAGAAGGCCTTTGACAGGGTGCTGTACAGGAGGCTGCTAAATAAGATGAGCTCATATAATGTTAGGGGCAAGGTACTGGCATGGGTAGATGATTGGCTGACTGCTAGAAGGCAGACAATAGGGTCTTTTTCAGGTTGGTAGCTGGTGACTAGTAGAGTTCTGCAGGGGTCAGTGTTGGGATCCCAATTACTCACATTATACATTAATGATCTGGATGAAGGAACTGAGGGCATTGTTGCTAAGTTTGCAGATGATAGAAAGATAGGTTGAGAGACAGGTAATGTTGAGAAAGTTGGGAGGCTGCAGAAGGACTTGGACATGCTTGGTGAGTGGGCAAAGAAATGGCAGATGGAATACAATGTGAGAAGGTGTCAGGTTATGCCCTTTGGTAGGAAGAATAGAGGCATTAGACTATTTTCTAAATGGGGAAAGTCTTCAGAGATCTAAAGCACAAAGGGACTTGGGAGTCCTGGTTCAGGATTCTCTTAAGGTTAACATACAGGTTTGGTTGGCTGTTAGGAACGCAAATGTATTTCAAGAGAGGTGGAATACAAAAACAGGTATATACTGCTGAGGCTGTATAAGACTGTGGTTATACCACAGTTACACTACTGTGAGCAGTTTAGGGCTCCTTAGCCAAGAAAGGATGTGCTGGAATTAGACGGGGTTCAGACAAAGCTTATTAGAATGATCTTGTGGATGGATGCAATTTGCATGTTTTCTTCATGTCTGCGTGGGTTTGCACTGGGTGCTCTGGTTTCCTCCCACTCTACAAAAGATGTACGGGTTAGGTGGGTTGGCTATGCTAAATTGCCCCATAATGTCCATGGATGTGCAAGCTAGGTGGGCTAGCCATGGTAAATGTGGGGTTACTGGGATGGAGCAGGTCTGGGTAGGATGCTTTTCAGAGGATTGGTGCAAATTCAATCGGCTGAATGGCCTGTTTCTATACTGTAGTGATTCAATGATTCTATGAAGAAGTACTTGTCATACGAAGAGCAGTTGAGGGTTTTGGGTGTGAGGCAGATGCTGGTTTGATTACTGCTTGTGGCTTTCCTACCATCTGACATGTTTGACAAGTACAGCAAAATTCAACTGAATCTTTATGTAATCCAGGCAATGGAAATGCTTGTGTATCTTAGCCTTGAGTCTTTCTCGCTCCTAGATGACATCCTACAGGTAATTCATGTGCTACCCGCAATATGTCTGCATGCCACCGTCAACACAATCTGGTGAACTTCCACCCATTTCTCCTCTGCACTAACCTGCCAAGATCTCCATTTCCACCTTAAGGTTTTATCCTTAAGGAAATAACATTATGGAATACATTCTGATTTCTGTTCTGAGTACGCTTTATGATGTAAATCTTCTTTTGCCTCATCTTTCTGTTGTAGATTCATTACTGTTTCAGAACTAAACACCTCTGCTTGACCTCTATCTGCTTAGATTATTCCTTCACCGTTGCATCAAACAGGGTGTCAGCTAACTGGACCTCAGCTTTCTATTTGCTTTTCCCTTTTTGCTTCAACTGTGGGATTTTGTCACCACACACTCGAGAAAAATTCCAGGGTATTTTTGTTTTAACTCTTCAGTTCCCTGGTTTTCTTTCAGTTTCTCCACTGCAACTGGCATCACTCCTACCTTTGATCCGGTTTGGTCGTTTCCAAGAACAAACTGTATTCCTGGAATAGACACTCTTTCAATCACTCCCAGTGTCACTTCCCTTCAGTCTTGACAGGATTTTCCAGCCCTATCTTACACAGGGGAATGCTAAATCTCTCTCCATTTATTCCACAGATTATCACTCTCTTGGATTACATTTCAGAAAGAGTGCAAATACTTTTATCTCTTATTATTAGATATTGACCAGCTCCCATAATCTCTCAATATTTTTAACTACTTTACCTTCTCCCGTTGTTCTTCCTGAGTGAACCTTACCCACAGAGGTGAAATCTTTGAAGAGATTGGGCGCCGTTTTACAATCCAGCCTGTGACTAGACCTTGCAGCTCCTTGACTTCTCTTGGGATTTCCTTCACTACCTCAACTAATCCCAATGCTTTAGCCTCATTTACCACATCCTTTTTCCCAGTGCCTCTCTTATTCCACTGTCACTGTGACTTTGTGTGTCTCCCTCTACTACAGTGGAAACACCTGACACGTTCATCCCTTTTCACCCTCTTGGGTTTCTTTTTTCACATGTGGTAAACTGTTCCCAGTGTGATCTACTTTTTGTTTTTCATTAAAGGATCTCCCTTTTTCTCAATTTCTATCCCTCACAGAATGAAATTGCTGTCAGGCGCTGGATTTTGATTTATGCACTAATGCGTATTCATCTGCTGTCTCTACAGCTCGTCTCACAGTTTTAACTTTCCGTTCCTCAAGATGAGTTCTTACCATTTCTGGAAATGAGTTTTTGAACTCCTCCAGAAGAATAATCTCTCTAAGATCCTCATTTGTCTTTTCTATCTTTAACGCTCTCATCCATTATTGAAGTTGCTATGTTTAATTCTTTCAAACCTGATATAAGTCTGACCTGATTCCTTTCTTATATTTCTGAACCACTGTCTATATGCTTCTGATGCCAATTTGTGGGCACTCAAAATAGCTTGTTTTGCTTCTTCATATCTCTTGACACCTCATCTGACAGCACTGCGAACACCTCACTAGCCCTACCTACCAATTTGGTCCGAATTAACATTACCCACACAGTCTCTGGCCAATGCATCTGGTTAGCAAATTTCTCAAAGGAAATGTAAAAGCCTTCTACATCTTTTTCATCAAATTTTGGTAATATTTTGATACAGAAATATATATCTCTATGAGGTCTTTGGCTTTGATAGGTTTGCTCATCATCACTCTCTTTACAATTTCAGCTTTCCTCTTATTCCTAGTTAAATCCAATTCTAGCCTTTTTGCTAAATTTAAAAGTATATCCTTCCTCTGTCTTTCTAAACTTTCTTGGCAAATTTGGGAAGGATCTTCAAATCCCAGAATCTCTTTAGCAATGTAAAGAGCCAATTACCCACTTTTGATTTAACCAACCACAAGTAACCGAAATTAAACAGCTTTTCCACTTCCCACCTAAGTTTTATTTAAAGGTCTAGGACACTAATCCCCAAGTCTGTTTAAATCTGCTGGGACCTTTCACACCCCAAATCTGTTCAAACCTGTCCAAATCTGTTCAGACCTGTACAGATCATGTACACAAACCGGCCAGATCCTGGACTCAAGCCCCAATCTATATGAAGCAGAGGTCGATACCACTCTCCCAGCCTGATCGTTAGCAACTCCTTTGTCTGTCCAACTGTCTTTCTCTCTCTTTGGGGTCTATCCTATCGTTTACTCCCTACCCCACTGACCTCCCTATTTTCTGCATATAAACTGACGTTTTCCCAGCCACCATCAGTTCTGAGGAAGGGTCACCGGACCCGAAACGTTAACTCTGCTTTCTCCTCCACAGATGCTGCCAGACCTGCTGAGCTTTTCCAGCAACTTTGTTTTTGTTCCTGATTTACAGCATCCGCAGTTCTTTTGGTTTTTATTTAGATTAGATTGAGGTTATGGTCAGTATGGACTGGTTGGATTGAGAGGTCTATTTCCGTGCTATATGACTATTATTCTATAATTCATCCTGAAACCGTGACTCCTGGTTCTCAAACCCTCTGCCAGGTGAAACATTATTCTTGCACTTACCTTGTTGAGCCCTGTAAGAATTTTGTGTGCTGCAAACTGGAAAGTGGCAGGAGAATGGGGTTAAAAAACACATCAGCCATGATTGAGTGGCAGAGCAGACTTGATGGGTTGAACAGCCGAATTCTGCCTCTATATCTTGTGATCTCATTCAGACCTTAAGATCATCTTTCATTTTTGAAGAATAGTTCTAAACGCTAGGCCAAGTCTCTTCAATCTATCCATGTAAGTAAACACACCATGCAGGAATCTGCATGGTGAACTTTCACAACATTTCTTCCACAGCAAGTCTTACATCCTTCCATAGGTAAAGTGCTCAAAACTGTACAAAGTTCTCTAGGTGTGGTCTTAAATACAAATATATGAATGCAGCAAGACTTCTTTGCTGCTGTACTCAAATCCTCTTGCAACAAACTATCATAATTGCTGTTGTACCTGCTAGAGTCCAAAATTAATTAGAAAACTACTGGGTCAAGCTTCTGAAGTGTAAATACTGCATCTTGTATTTTTCGCTCAAAACTTGATGCAAGGCAAACAATGTTTTCCTGTGTACAATAGTGAATAGCTATCTCTCTCTGACTTGAAATTGGCCTCTCCACGTCATCTTATGTCATCAACAGCAGATAATATCTTGGGGTCCCAAAACTAAAATCAGCTTGCAGAATCAAGAAATTTACTCTTGTCACACAGAAATTCACAGCATAAACTTCACAACACCTTCCCCCGCAAAAAACCTTTTCATTTTGTGGTTGGTTGGCTCGCTGAGCTGGTTCGTCGTTGTTCCGCTATTAACCTGCTGGGTAACATCAGCAATGCAGCCTCCGATGAAGCGCCGTTGTGTTTTACCGCCTGGTTTTTAGTCTCTGGAGTCCGTTGAGCTGGATTACCTCACTTCTGGTTTTCCTTCGCAATGGAGTGTATATGGGGTCGAGTTCTATGTGTCTGTTGATGGCTTTCTTCGTGGAGTACCAGGCTTCTAGGAACTCCCGTGCCTGTCTCTGCTTTGCTTGTCCCAGGATCTTGGTGTTGTCCCAATTGAATTGGTGGTTCTCCTTGTCCATGCTGATAGAGATGAGTGAGTATTGGTCGTGTCTTTTTCTAGCCAATTGGTGTTCGTGTACCCTTGTTGTTAATTTCCTTCCTGTTTGTCCGATGTAGTGTTTGTCTCAGTCTCTGTAGGGAATCTTGTCTCTGACATTGGTCCTGTCCATAATGAGTATGGGTCTTTGGTTCTGGTGAGCAGTTGTTGTAGGGTTGATATGGGTTTGTGTGCTACTCTGATACCCAGTGGTCGGAGGAGTCTTGTGGTTAGTTCCGATGTGTTTCTGATGTAAGGTAGCGCGATGAGTGTGTCGGGGCATGTAGTACCTTCCTGGTGTTGTTCATGTAACAGGCATCTTCTGACCCAGTTGTCTGGATGTCCATTGTCCTTGAATACCTGGAAGAAATATTCTTCTTTTTCTCAGCATAGTTCTGTGCTGCTGCAGTGTGTTGTTGCCCGTTTAAATAGTGTTCGCATGCAGCTTCATTTGTGTGTGTTGGGGTGGTTACTGTTGAAGTTCAGTACTTGGTCAGTGTGTGTGGCTTTTCTGTGTACTTTTGTTTGGAATTCCCCATTTGTCCTGTGCTCTACCATGACGTACAAGAATGGGAGCTGTTTGTTCTTCTCCTCCTCTCTGGTGAATCTTATTCCGGTGAGGGTGTTGTTTATTAGTTTCTGTGTCTCCTCTAGTTTGGTCCGTTTAATGATGACAAAGGTGTTGTCCACGTAGTGTATCCATAGTTTTGGTTGGATTAGTGGAAGGGCCGTACTTTCCAGTCTTTGCATCACTGCCTTGGCTATTAGTCTGGAGATAGGTGATCTCATGGGTGTCCTGTTGATCTGTTCGTATATTTGGCCATTGAAAGTGAAGTGGATGGTGAGGCATAGGTCCAGTATCTTCAGCATGTTGTCTGTGGAGATGGTTTCACTGGGGTCTTGTTCTTGTTCTAGTAGTGCTGTCATTGTTTCCCTTGCAAGTGGTATGTCTATTGATGTGAATAGGGCAGCGATGTCAAATGATACCATGGTCTCATCGTCATCTATCCTTATGTCTTTGATGGAATTGAGGAACGCTTGGGCTGAGTGGATTGCGTGGGGTGACTTTTTGACGAGGTGCCTTAGTCTCCTTTGTAGTTCCTTGGCTAATCTGTGTGATAGCGTGCTTGGTAGGGAGACTATGGGTCTAAGGGGTACTTCCAGTTTGTGTACTTTTGGGAGGTTGTAGAATCAGGGTGCGTTGGTTCCTTCGGGTTTCATTCTTAAGACGTCTGTTTTGTTGATCTGTCCAGTCTGTTTGAGTCTTTTTAGCGTTTAGAGGATTTTGTTGCCTAGTTGCGGTGTCGGGTCAGTCTGTACTGGCCGGTATGTGTTCTCATCAGCCAGCAATGCCTGTGCCTTGAAGATGTAGTCCTTTTTATTTAGTATTACTGTCATGCACCCTTTGTCTGCAGGTAGTATTGTGATGTTTTTGTCTTTTTTCAGTCCTTCTAGGGCTTGCCTTTCCAAAGTGTTGAGGGTGTTGAGTTCGCTCCTTCTGGTCAGTATCGGGATTACTGTCTGTCTTGTGGGTTTGTTGTTTTTCTTCATTGATGTTGTTGGTCCTCAGTGTGCCTTCCAGTGTGGCTAGGAATTCTGTTTTGTTGGTGTTCCTGTAGTTATAGCTAAGTCCGTGAATGAGAACGGCCTTTTCTGTGTCTGTCAGGTTCCTGTCTGAGAGGTTTCTTATCCAGGTGTTTGCTCTGTTGTTGCCGTTTTTGTGGGTAAGTGTGGGCTAGCTTGTCCCGAAGGGTCTGTCTTTTCTTGGCTGTTGTGGTCTGTTGGCTGATGATGGTGGCTTGTTCCATGTCTGTTGTCCAGTCTTGATTGGCAGCTTCCAGGAATAAAGTTTTTTGGCGTGTAATTTCTCTGTTGTATTTGTGGAGCCGGTTGTGTGCATTGTTTATCATTACCTTTACCATCCTGCGGCCATTTTGTTCTGCTGTTTTGTGGGCTTGTGGATTGTTGATTGGTGGTTTGTATCTCACACTGTGTGGTAATACCTGGTTCCTGAGGCATCCATGTAGGAAGTAGAGTTGTTCATGGGTTGCACTCTGCCATTTGGCGTAGTTCTCCCATTTTCGTGCCAATTTGAGCATGTTTCGCCGATAGGTCTCTAAGGTTTTGGAGCAGATTTGTAGCTTGGGTTGTAGATGTTGTGGTTGGTTGGCTCGCCGAGCTGGTTTGTTGTTGTTCTGCAGACGTTTCATTACCCTGCTGGGTAACATCTTCAGTGCAGCGTCCGATGAAGCGCCATTGTGTTTTCCTGCATGGTTTTTAAACTCTGGAGTCCGTTGAGCTGGATTACCTCACTTCCGGTTTTCCTTTGCAATGGAGTGTATATGGGGTCGAGTTCTCTGTGTTTGTTGATGGCTTTCTTCGTGGAGTACCAGGCTTCTAGGAACTCCTGTGTCTGTCTCTGCTTTGCTTGTCCCAGGATCTTGGTGGCTCTCCTTGTCCATGTGGATAGAGATGAGTGCTTTTGGTCATGTCTTTTTGTAACCTTTTCATTTGAATATTTGGAAAAGAATGTTTCACATCTTTTGGGGAAAATAATTAATTCTTCAAGTGTGACTGAACACCTCTTCTTGTACTCAATTCAGAATGGTGCCAACAGATGAGTGTAACTTACTTTTTAAACAGAAAGCATAAGATGTAGCAACAGAAATAGACCATTCAGCCCATCGAGACCGCTGTCATTCAATGAGATCACGGCTGATCTGATAACTCTCAACTCCAGTTTTCTGTCATTTTCCTATATGCCTATATTCCCTTACTGATTAAAAATCTGTCTATCTCAGCCTTCAGTGTACCTAATGACCCAGTCACTACAGCATTCTGCAGTAAAAAATTCCACAGAATCACTACACTGAGAGAAAAAGTCCTCCTCATTTCAAGCTTAAATATGGGTGTGAGATTCTGAGATTATTCCCTCTGGTTTTAGGCTATCTAACAAGGAGAATCAAACAGGGAAAATCAAACTTTCTGCATTTACCCTGCCAAGTCCCCTAAGAATCTTAAAACAAACACAGAGAATGCTGGAGACAGGATTGAATAAGTCAAGTTTCCCAAATAATGGCATGATTTCAAAAATGCTTATCCCAACTCAGAGATGATAGTCATGAGTGAATTTGAATCATAGAATCCCTACAGTGTGGAAGCAGGCCCTTCGGCCCAACAAGTCCACATTGACCCTCAGAGCATCCCACCCAGACCCCATCGCCCTATAACCCACCTAATCTACACACCCCTGAACACTACAAGCAATTTAGCATGGCCAATCCACATAGCCTGCACATCTTGGACTGTGGGAGGAAACCGGAGCACCCGGAGAAAACCCACGCAGATATGGGGAGAACGTGCAAACTCCACACAGGCAGTCGCCCAAGGCTGGAATCAAACCCGGGTCCCTGGTGCTGTGAGGCAGCAGTGCTAACCACTGAGCCACCATGCTGCCCCTTTCTTCCGGGGTGTGCTTTTCTCTCATCACCATAGAAATAACTCCACAGAGGCTGATATCCTGTCACCATTTACATGCAGGCATTCCTTGACACTGATCCAGCTTTCTCAGAGCCAGTTGTCAGAACCTGAAACACTCCTGTTTATATCTGTCAGCAGAACTCCTTGATAGCGGTTGTTAATCAGGTCCAAAAACCCAGCTGGTTCACTAATGTCCTTTAGGGAAGGAAACTGCCATCCTTACCTGGTCTGGTCTACATGTGACTCCAGACTCACAGCAATGTGGTGGTCTCTTAACAGTCCTCTGGGCAATTAGGGATGGGCAATAAATGCTGCCTAGCCAGCGATGCTCTCATCCCGTGAATGAATAAAAAGAAAAATCGGAAGCTCATATTCAATGAGGTCCATCTGGCTGACCCCATTATAATCACTACATCTTCATGTAATTTTTCAAGTTCTCTCCAATGACCCCAAAATCGACCTGAGTGACCTGTTGCAATAACACCCTTCTGAATTGCTGGGCAGAATCAAATAAACTTTCCCAAACTGCGTCTATCAAGTATCTTCCACTTTTTAAAACAACTTTTGGAACTGCCTGTTCCATGAATATTATCAGTCATAGATAACTGACTTACTCAAAACAAATAAAAAATGATGGCTATAGAGTCATACAGTCATAGAGGTGTACAGCATGGAAACAGACCCTTCAGTTCAACTCGTCCATGCTGATCAGATATCCTAAGTTAATCTAGTCCCATTTGCCAACATTTGGTCCCTATCCCTCCAAACTCTTCCTATTGATATACCCATCTGGATGCCTTTTAAATGTTGTAATTGTACCAGCCTCGACCATTTCCTCTGGCAGCTCATTCCATAAATGCACCATTCTCTTTGTGAAATGTTGCCCCTTAGGTTCCTTTTAAATCTTATCCCTTTCACCTTAATCCTATGTCTTCTAGTTTTGGACTCCCCCACCGTGGGGAAAAGACCTTGGCTATTTACCCTATCCATGCCCCTTATGATTTTATAAACCTCTATTGAGTCACCCCTCAACCTCTGATGCTCCAGGGAAAATAGTCCCAGTCTATTCAGCCTCTCCATATAGCTTAAACCCTCCAACCCTGGCAACATCCTTGTAAATCTTTTCTGAACCCTTTCAAGTTTCACAACATCCTTCCTACAGCAGGGAAATCAGTACTGAACGCAGTATTTCAGAAGTGGCCTAACCAATGTCCTGTACAGCCACAACATGACCTCCCAACTCCTATATTCAATGACTGATCAATAAAGGCAAGCACACCAAACAACATCTTCACTATCCTGTCTACCTAGAACTCCACTTTCATGTAACTAAGAGCCTGTACTCCAAAGTCTCTTTGTTCAGCAACACTGTCCAGGACGTTAAGTATATAAGCCCTGCCCTGATTTGCCTTTCCAAAATGCAGCACCTCACATTTATCTAAATTTAACTTCATCTGCCACTCCTCAGCCTATTGGCCCATCTGATCAAGGTCTGGTTGTACTCTGAGGTAGCCTTCTTTGCTGTCTACTACACCTCCAATTTTGGTGTCATCGGCAAACTTATTAACCGTATTGCTTATGTTCACGTCCAAATCATTAATTTAATGACGAAAAGCAGTGGACCCAGTACTGATCCTTGTGGCACACTGCTGGTCACAGGCCTCCAGTCTGAAAAGAAACCCTGCATCACTACCTTCTGTCTTGTATCTTTGAGCCAGTTCTGTATCCAAATGGCTAGTTCTCCCTGTAATCCATGTGATCTAACCTTGCTTAGCAATCTACCACGAGGAACCTTATTGAACGTCTTACTGAAGTCCATGTAACACCACCTCTGCCCAGATAAGTTATAAAAATAACAAAAGTCCGGTTGCAACTGAACAGGGCAATGTTTCTGAAATTCATATTGAGCTTTTCATAATAACCAGAAGTTTCAAAGTCTCTTGGTTTCATATCTCATGTGAAAGATGATACCTCCATCAGTATGATAGCATTGAAGTGTTGGGTCTGACTTTTCGTAGAATTACAGAATCCCTACAGTGCTAAAGTGGGTCTTGAACCTGAAACTTTCTGGCTCATGGGTTACGAACTGAACTACCTACTCATAGGAGATAGTAGGAACTGCTGACGCTGGAGAATCTGAGATAACACGGTGTAGAGCTGGATGAACACAGCAGGCCAAGCAGCATCAGAGGAGCAGGAAAGCTGACGTTTTGGGTCAAGACCCTTCTTCTGAAATGGGGGAGGGGAAGGGGATTCTGAAATAAATAGGAAGAGAGGGGGAGGCGGATAGAAGATGGATAAAGGAGAAGATAGGTGGAGAGGAGACAGACAGGTCAAAGAGGTGGAGTTGGAGCCAGTAAAGGTGAATGTAGGTGGGGAGTTAGGGAGGGGATAGGTTGGTCCAGGGAGGATGGACAGGTCAAGGAGGCGGGATGAGGTTAGTGGGTAGGAGATGGGGGTAGGGCTTGAGGTGGGAGGAATGGTTAGGGAGGCAGGGACGAGCTAGGCTGGTTTTGGGATGCAGTTGGGGGAGGGGAGATTTTGAAGCTTGTGAAGTCCACATTGATACGCTTGGGCTGCAGGGTTCCCAAGCGAAATATGAGATGCTGTTCCTGCAGCTTTCGGGTGGCATTATTGTGGCAATGCAGGAGGCGCAGGATGGACATGTCGTCCAAGGAGTGGGAGGGGGAGTTGAAATGGTTCGCGACTGGGAGGTGTAGTTGTTTGTTGCGAACTGAGTGTAGGTGTTCTGCAAAGTGGTCCCCAAGCCTCCACTTGGTTTCCCCGATGTAGAGGAGGCCACAATGGGAACAGCGGATACAGTATACCACATTAGCAGATGTGCAGTTGAACATCTGTTTGATGTGGAAGGTCTTCTTGGGGCCTGGGATGGGGGTGAGAGGAGAGGTGTAGGGGCAGGTTTTGCACTTGCTCCGGTTGCAGGGAAAAGTGCCGGGGGTGGTGGGGCCGGAGGGGAGTGTGGAGCGGACAAGGGAGTCACGGAGAGAGTGGTCCCTCCAGAAAGCAGATAAGGGTGGGAAGGGAAAAATGTCTTTGGTAGTGGGGTCAGATTGCAGATGGCGGAAGTGTCGGAGGATGATGCGTTGGATTCAGAGGTTGTTGGGGTGGTACGAGGACCAGGGGGATTCTGTTTTGGTTGTTATTGCGGGTAGTGGGTGTGAGGGATGAGTTGCGGGAAATGCGAGAGACACGGTCGAGGGCATTTTTGACCACTGTGGAGGGAAATTTGCGGTCCTTGTAAGACGAGGACATCTGGGATGTCCAGGAGTGGAATGCCTCATCTCGGGAGCAGATGCAGCGGAGGCGAAGGAATTGGGAATAGGGGATGGCGTTTTTGCAGGATGGTGGATGAGAGGGGTGTATTCTAGGGAGCTGTGGGAGTCGGTAGGCTTGAAATGGATATCGGTTTCCAGGTGGATGCCAGAGATGGAGACAGAGAGGTCCAGGAAGGAGAGACAGGTATCTGAGATGGTCCAGGTGAACTTACCTACTCATAGGATTCAGCCTTAGGTGTCCTTAGTTAAGTTGGAAGATACTTGGTGGAGGCTGTTTGATAAAGGTTCACTGTGTTGATTGATCCAGTGGAATATAAGATGAGGCTTACATTAATTGACAGTTAGAAGGATGGGAGTTGATCTTATTGAAACAGAACGTTTTTGAGGTAGCAGTGGAAATCAAGCCCATGTTCTCAGATCAGCGTTCAGGGTTCTGGGTTATTAGTCCAATGACGTTACCACCATTACACTGCCTTCCCGTTACCTTTTTTAGATAGAGATGAGGAGAAATTTCTTCTCTCAGATAGTTGTGAATCTTTCAAATTATCTGCAACAGAGCATTGTTGCAGTTGTGATGTAAATTCAGTGCTGTGATAGACAGACAGAGATTTGAATCAAGGGGTCATTGTGAATGGGCAGAAAAATTGAACTGAGACTAAGATCAGATCAACTTTTTCTTTGAATGGTGGTGTAATTGTAGGGGGATATGTAGCCTATTCCTCTTATTTCTTACAAGTTTGACATTCTTATGATGTGTTCAGTTAGGCACATTTTATTTTTCCTCCTTCAAATGACTTTAAAGTTAATACTTTAACAATGAGGGTTGTCCTTATTAACAGAAATGTCTGTTGGTATATTGAAGGTTGGACCAGAATTGTGTGCTTTGATAGGTTCAAAGCTACTACACTAATTTCTATATAGTTATTGCAGCTTGTATGTATTTCTTTGAAATATTCTTGAAGGGTCTTCATAACAAATTTCAGAACTTTTATAAACCTAGCTTATTCAGACTAGGATATACCTTTAAACTTTAAACTAATAGAAGGATGAATTTGTGTTATATCTGCTAAAACGGTTTTTCGTCACTTTTAGTGGATAAACTTATATTGTAATTTTGGAGAACAAAATTAAAAGAATTCTGTTCCTTTCTATATTGTCTGTGTTTCAGTTTCAGAGAAGAAATTGCCAAATTTCTCACTGAGTATGCCAGATCACCAATAGCCTTGAAAGAGGAGCACGTAAGAAATATCAGTGCTTTGTTTTGCCTTTCATGTTTACTTACCCTGTTAGATTATAGTTTTGTTTGGTGCTGGGTAATTACACTTGATTTGGAGTTTTATAATAAAATAATCTCAAATGATATATCAGCAAAACAAGGAAGGGATCAAAGTTCCTGGGGCTGGGATTTGATTGTTTCTGTCCCAAAATGGATAATTTGTTTTCCAATTGATTGATGATTTTTAAAAAATATTCAAATTTGCAATTATCTCACTTGCGTCAGGGTTATGTTTTTTCTGAATTATTGTTCTCCTGCAATGGTGACCTTCCGGTTCTGTTCATTAACTTGAGGAAAAAGCAATGGAATTGATTACCAAGACCAGTTCGC
This sequence comes from Rhincodon typus, assembly GCF_021869965.1. Taxonomy (NCBI): domain Eukaryota; kingdom Metazoa; phylum Chordata; class Chondrichthyes; order Orectolobiformes; family Rhincodontidae; genus Rhincodon; species Rhincodon typus. The sequence goes on along the minus strand of NC_063333.1, from coordinate 106,807,450 downwards.
AGCTCTTCTTGTTCTATACTCTAATGGAAACTACTTTTCACCAGTTTCTTTACTATTCCTGGTGGCGTTTTGAGAGCTGACCAATAGTTTTAGCTAACAAGGTGTAGAGCTGGATGAGTACAGCAGGCCAAGCAGCATCAGCGGAGCAGGAAGGCTGGGTCTGGACCTTTCCCCTCCACCATTTCTGAAGAAGGGTCCAGGCCCGAAACGTCAGCTTTCCTGCTCTGCTGATGCTGCTTGGCCTGCTGTATTCATCCAGCTCTACACCTTGTTATCTCAGATTCTCCAGCATCGGCAGTTCCTACCATCTCTGGATAGTTTTAGCTGTTGTGTGTTGTGTTACATTCTACACTACCTAAATTATTTGTTTCTTCTCAAATTTGCTTTAGCTGGTAAGTCTGCGTGATTAATAAAGAAATACTGAGTGCGTTGACAGGCACTGTAAGCTTAGAGAGTTGCAGTAATAATGTTTTGAAATAAATGATTCTTACCCGGGCTTGGTTTTGACTTAATTCCTCTGTGTGTTTTCAGATTGTGGTCGTGAATGGATGTTGTTCCATCTTTGCTGCACTTCCTGTAGTTTTATTTGACCTTGAAGGTAAATGAAATCAGCTTTTATTTTGCTTAGCTTTTTTAAAAATGAGTAAAACTAATTTTCTCTTTTTTTAAAGCTGGCTACCTGATTCCATCTTCGTGTTTTAGTGGTGTGAATCTAGATGTGTGGCTGTATGGAGAAACACAAGCTGTGCATGTACCTTTGGATACAAATTTATGTAAATTAATAAACCTTTTATTTTATTTTCAATTTAAAATATCAGTGGGTAAACTAAGTTTTTTTTAACAACTTTTCTAGATATCAGAACGTGAAAGTTTTTCTTTTCAACCGACAGTGAAAAAACTTGAAGCAACTATGCAAATCGCATATGCTTTGAAATGCTTTAGGAAATGTTTGACCTCAAATTTCAGGAGTGGCACGTGAACCTACAATCTTCTAATTTTTAGGCAAGTGTGATTTCTACAAACAGCAGCTAATGTTTTGCAATTATAAGTGTGCAATAAAGTATTACGAAAATATTCAGTTCAACTAGTTGATACAAATTTGTTGGGAAACGCACAATTGGCAATAAAGCAGGGCTGAAACCTTGAAAATTATAAATAACTATATTGCATATATGTTGACACCTTTCCATTTTTAGTCCACTGCTTCAACATCAGTCACACAATAAGCAGATTTTTTTACACTATTTTAGGAAAATCTACACTGAAGGTAGAATTGATGTGATATTTGGAGTCAAAAGTAAGAAGGCAAAAATTGTTAGTTCATCAATTTTGTTTTATTCATATGACAAAGCCAACTGTTATGTGCCCGGGAATCTTTTTCTTAATCTTATCAATTTGCTTTGTACCATCCTCTTGGTTTACTGTTTATACTTTTTTTTTAGTACCTCCATATATCCCTCGCTTCTGTTTGTCTGGATATCTTAGTCTTGATTTATTTGTGTTTTTAGTGCAATATATTTCAATTTGAAGTACTATTGATTTTGTATTTAAATATTACTGATTGCTAGTTTTTCAATGTTTTCATCACTTAGCTCCCTTAGCTACATTTTTATTCAGTCACTTTGATATTCTCCAATGTATTACTTTTCTACTACAATTATTTCTTTTAGCTGGTCACTTTATTTTCCTGTTGCTATATCAGTTGTCCTTTCACACGTCAGCTTCATTTGAGTCACAAAGAAGTTATATACAGTTTAAAAACTTCATTTTCTTCTCCACTTTCCCTTTTTACCAATTTAGTTGAAGGTAACAAAATTATGCTTTTGAATGACTGACTCATTTCATGAATCTGCTTACATATTTCTACTACCACTGTGTTTCTGCTATTTTTCTGTCTGGAGCATACCCCTAATAGCGTGGCACCAAATGTACAAATGAGCATACACAATAGAATCATAAGTAGACCGTTCAGCCCCTCAGGTCTGCACAGCTATTCAGTAAGATCATATTTCTCCATTTTCTGCCAATAATCCTTTCCATAATAATCTTTGATGTGGTACCTTATCAGGTGTCTACTGGACTGATCCCTTTCTACTATTTATCTCAATACATTAAAGCCTGCAATACTTAACTTCCAGTCCTGTCTTTTTTCATTATGCCTGTTATGCCTATTTCCTCATATCTAATTAATGTCATCAGTCGCCCTGTATTCTTTTTTGCTGGCGCACTGCAGTACTTTATTATTACTTCTTACAACTTTGTTCCCTCAGTATTTATTACCCTTTTATTTCAGGGTTTCTAACTTTGTTACATACTCTATATTTTCTTTATTATTTCCCCTCAATTGAAACACATGGAGGCTAGAAGTGGAATAAAGAACAGTGTGTTCTTTCCCTCCTGTTTAATTTTTTTTCTATTCATTCATGGGATGACCAGCATTTATTGCCCATCTCTAGTTGCCCAGAGGGCAGTTATAAGTCATCCACACTGCTGTGGGTCTGGAGTCACATGTGGGCCGGACTGGATAAGGATGGCAGTTTCCTTCCCTAAAGGACATTAGTGAACCAGATGAGTTTTTCCAACAACCGGCAATGGATTCATGATCATCATTAGTCTCTTAATTTCAGAAGTCACCAGCTGCCGTAGCAGGATTCGAACCCAGGTTCCCGAACATTACCTGGATCTCTGGATTAACAATTCAGTGATAATACCACTAGGTCATTGCCTCTCCTTTTTATTCATCAGTACTTTTCATAAGTGGCTGTTAAACTTGAAGATGATTGGGTTTCATCATCTTGTCACCATCTCTCCCTTGGAAAGAATTCCTTGGAGAATTTGGAGTAATGCAGGTGTGACCCTCTACATCCCATGTTTTCATAAAAACTGAAATAACAGCGGTGCTGGAAAAGCTCAGCAGGCCTGGCAGCATCTATGGAGAGAAATCAGAGTTAATGTTTTGGGTCACTGGAGTTGGCTGTCTAGTGGGTATTAAAAGCAATTTTTAAAATAAAAGCTTTGGCACAACAGTGAACATGAATTTAAACATGAAATAAATTGATTATTTAAATAAATGAATAACTAATAAAAATGACAAAGTGTGCCAAGCAGTAAATATATCTAATAGAACCTTCTTGCCTTTTCAGTTAAAAAGAGGAACCAAGAACAGGCAGACTAGGACCCCGGTCCAGATCAGAGAGGGGGATGGACCTGAGACTGGATGTCAGAATTTGATTTGGTTAGTACTGATCTTGCTTTTGTCTCTGGTCTTGGTGGAATCCATATGAGATTGAGGGCCAGAGCAGGTTGTCTTGCAGCCTGTGTTTCCTCTTTTCTATTGGTCTGTTTTCTGGATAAGATTTTGGAGGGAGGAGGAGGAAAGGAAATGTGGGTGTGACTCACTCACTCAGTTTGTGTTCACACTTTCACTCCCCTCTCACTCTAACCACACCCTCACCCCTTCACACTGTCACTCGTGCAATCCATCCTTTACATTCCCATTCTCACTCCCCCCCTCATATTTCCCCACTTACTCCCTCCTTCCCACAAACACTATCACTAGCCTCTCTGTCTCCCTTCTTTCCCCACACGCTTCACCTTCCCCACTCACTCCAAACTCCACCACCACAAAACAATTCCACTCTTTCTCCCTGAAACATGTGCGAACAGATACCTTTCCCCACTCACTCCCTTATCATCATCATCATCCCCCAACACACACTCATCCTCTCCCACTCCCTCAGCTTCCATACAAACACTTTGCTCCCTTCCACCTCTCTCTCACACTCATATTCCCGCTCTTACTGCTTCCCTTCCATGCAGACATGTGCCCTCTCACTGCTCCCTCCCATGTACATATTTATTCCCCTGCACATGCATATGCATGTGCTTCCCTATTCTCATTCTCCTTTACACAGATGTGCAATATACTTCTCACTATCTACCTCCCCCACATGCATGCCTCCTCTTTCTTCCCACACAAAGACATAGACCCTGACACATGCTGTCAAGTTCTAAACCCCTCCTTTGCATTCTCAATTCCTCACAATAAACCTCGTCCGACCCATTGCTGTACATCTGCCTGCTTCGCCATTTTGCCTGCCTCTATTCAGAGGGCCTGTGCCTCCACGGAAAGAGTTAACCTTGGTTCCCCTTTCTGCGTCTCGACCTGGAGCATCCTCCCCAATTCATTCAGCAACTTGGCTGCAAAACTGTTCAACAACTGCAGTGCCAATTCACATACCCATTAGACGGCCAACTCCCAGTCTCATCCCCTCACCCACATAATCAGAATAGTGTCCCACATGCGTCTTCCCTCATGACTGCAGAATCATTGCACTTCCTCTGTCTAGCCGTCAGGCTAAATGAAAGTAAGAACATTTGCATACTGAGATAACAAGGTGTAGAGCTGGATGAACACAGCAGGCCGAGCAGCATCAGAGGAGCAGGAAAGCTGATGTTTCGGGCTTAGACCCTTCTTCAGAAATGGGGGAGGGGAAGGGGGTTCTGTTTCCGGAGGGAGGAGGGTAACTTCTTCAGGATAGGCATCCTTAGAAGAGGCTTCGCAGTGGGGTTAAAATTGTTTCAGAGATAGTAGGAACTGCAGATGGTTAAAATTGTTTCAGAGATAGTAGGAACTGCAGATGGAATTGTTTCAGAGATAGTAGGAACTGCAAATGTAATTTCTGAAGAAGGGTCTAGGCC
>NC_063333.1:106780216-106802349 GCF_021869965.1 Rhincodon typus | reverse complement strand
AGCATCTGCAGTTCCTACTATCTCTGAAACAATTTCAACCCCACTGCGAAGCCTCTTCTAAGGATGCCTACCCTGAAGATGTTACCCTCCTCCCTCCGGAAACAGAACCCCCTTCCCCTCCCCCATTTCTGAAGAAGAGTCTAGGCCCGAAACGTCAGCCTTCCTGCTCCTCTGATGCTGCTTGGCCTGCTGTGTTCATCCAGCTCTACACCTTGTTATCTCAGATTCTCCAGCATCTGCAGTTCCTACTATCTCTGAAACATTTGCATACTGTTGTCCTCCCATCAGAAAGCATTTCTCATCTGCATTTTGTTAGGCTGAGGTGATTGCTTTCTTATACTCCTTTCTCAGCTTGAGTCATTGATCTCAGGACAGGAGAAGCAATTATTTGCAATATGAGGAATTGAATTGTAAGATTATTTTGTAAGATTAAGACATGAATTGTTGCTTTTGAGTTATTTTAAACTTCAACTTTAATAACGTTCTATGAAGCAAAACTATATTTTTCTTAAAAGAAAAATTCTCTTAAAATGATTGCCTTTTGTACATGTAATTCTTGTATAGAACTTTTTTTCTTTTGAGCAAGTTAATTGTTTTATCTGTGGTTACATTACTTATTAAAATATGACAAGGATTGCTGTAGATACTTGTTTTTCCCTTTAATTAATGTTAATCTTAATATGTAGGATTGCTCATTGCAGTATTTTCTGAAAAGAGGAAGAAAATAAGTTTTGAAATGCAGTTGAAATTAGACTGTCACTTGTCATTTTGCTGCACTGCATTAAAAAATGTTTTATTTCAGACCTAAATTGGTACATTGTTTAATTATTTGTACAAATAAATTGGATGTTTAGCTTTGTATTTAGCATAGAAATCTACTATCAGTGTAGGTCTTGCGCAGAATGTATTTGGGCACCTCAGTGCAATTCCAGTGTATGGATATTCATAATAAAGATCACTCCTAAACAAGAATCTCAATCAGAGGCTTTATGGAAGTATGTATGTCTGAAATGTAGAAGAGGCAAGGGAACTTTCATTCTCTCTGCAGTGCCTGGTCTGGGGATATATAACTTTAATGTTAGAATTGTGTAAATAGCTCCATTCCCCAAATGAACCTTTCATGCCATGGTCTGTGCAAAATTCTCCAAAAGGAAGTTTTGCCTCTTATGGTGTAAAATCACCATAGGTTGTTGAATTTCACAATATCTGAACTGTTTTTTGAACATAGGAGGAACTTATTTGGTGTAAGTTTAAAAATAAATGGAAACTGAACCAAATACTAACTCTCTAATATTGCAATTTTTAAAAATTCCTATCAATGGCAATTCCTATTCATTTCAAGGAGAGTTCCATGACCTGCTTAATAATTTGATCTGTGTTGTTCCTTTGGTCAGAAGTGGTTTTCTGTTTCCAATTTCATAAGTGGAATAGTTGAATATGTTGGACTTTCATGGTGCATAATTTGTTCTGATATAGTTAACTTGAATGTTAACATCACAACATAAGAAATGACATGAATAGGAAAATGATATGAATATGCAACACGAAAGGCCATAGACAACAAGCCTAGAACATTTATCTTTTAAGTCAAAATGTAGTATTTCATTTTGTAATTTTGTCTTGAATCATACTCCTTATGTCTATTACTTTGTTGAAATTCTCTATTTACTGTTAACTTTAAGATTTAATGTTTGAATTCTTTATTACTGTGAATAATTTGTATCAATTCCATTCATAATTGAAGTTAAATAAACTTCCAACACACTTCAGATCAATCACCTTTGTAACTTAAGTTCTTGAAATGGGCATAGTTCTGTCTTTACTGCGCTGCATCTGCTCATTTCCTTCCCATGGTTTGAAGGGAAGAAAGAGAAATCTAGCTGGGGCTGCTTGAGATTTGTATTTTTTTGTTCTTAGTCACGTGTAATTAACCACATTTGTGTTAAATTTAACTTTACGTGGCTCATGTGCTTTAGAGAATCCATTATCCTTGCTCAGTTTTTGCCTGGGCATTCAGATCCAGTTCTGTTAATGCGGTAATAAGCCTTTTCTGTTGAAATTGTAAAGAGAACAGAATAGCAACATAAACAAAACACTAATACAATTTTGAAGCTCCAGCATTCCAAGTTGGAATATTCTTAATCAGTAAGTTATACCAATGTGCTTAAAAATTTCATATATGGTACTTGAACTTGGGGCATTTTGTAGGTGAGTTCTAGTTGGCATTGAATCAGTCTGATTGAAAACCTAATGAGTACTGATGCTTATTTGAAAGAAGTATAAAGTAGGCAACTGTCCAGAATCTTTGTTTTTTGACTGTTTTTCAATTCTCGCTCCTGAAAGTGCTGACCCTTGCTCAGGCATTCTAATACAGGTGCCAAAAATACTTGCCCCAATCTTTTGTCAGATGTGAAGATGGACCGTTGATTATTTGAGAAAGCATTTAGCAGTTGCAATGAAATACAATCCAGTAACACGTAAAGTCTGCACGTATTTTCCAAAAAGAACTGCCAAGTAACAAAGAGTAGGAATCCAGACTTTCCCTTATAATTTGGATTTCCTAATACCAGTCCGAGTACTCCCATAACTGCCTTGCAGATATTATTTCTGTTTTGTTCAGTTCTAGAACAAATTAATTAGTATAAAGGTCAAGTCACTTAAGAAATTGGAAACAAGATTTTTGCAGCCCATATGAGTGAGAAAGCAACTTACTAACATCTTGTTTAAGAGATCGATTTTATATAATATAAATTGTATAATCTGTGCCCCAGTTAATTCATTACTTTGGATGGCAGATTTTAGAGAAAACAATCTGCAAAGGAAATCCTTTCAAATATAGAGGAGCTAGATATCCAAAGGGTTTATCTAGTTGAGCTTAACTGAGGAAGAATTTATTTTAATTTTAGAAGTGCTCCTGTTGTTCTAATTAGCTGGGGCACTTTTTATTTCTGAAGTAGCTTAAATACCTATAGCACAGCTACAGATATTGGAACATAGAATAGTACAGCACAGTACAGGCCCTTCGGCCCATGATGTTGTGCCGACTTGACCTACTAAGATCAAATTACCCTGAGTACCCTACATTTTACTATCCTCCATGTGCCTATCCAAGAGTCGCTTAAATGTCTCTAATTTATCTGACTCCACTACCACTGCCGGCATTTCACACGCCCACCACTCTCTGTGTAAAGAACCTACTTCTGACATCTCCCCTATACCTTCCTCCAATCACTTAAAATTATGCCCCCTCGTAATAGTCATTACCACCTTGGGAAAAAGTCTCTGACTATCTGTGCTATCTATGCCTCCCGTCATCTTGTACACCTCTATCAAGTCACCTCTCATCCTTCTTCGCTCCAATGAAAAAAGCCCTAGCTACCTTCCTCAACCTTTCCTCTTAAGACCTGCCCTCCAGTCCAGGCAACATCCTGGTACATCTCCTCTGCACCCTCTCTAAAGCTTCCACATCTTTCCTATAATGAGGTGACCAGACCTGAACACAATATTCCAAGTGTAGTCTAACCACGGTTTTATAGAGCTGCAGCATAACCTCACAGCTCTGAAACTGAATTCGTCTGCCAATGAAAGCCAACACACCATACACCTTCTTTACAACTCTATCAACTTGGGTAGCAACTTTGAGGGATCTATGGACGTGGACCCCAAGATCCCTTGGTTCCTCCACACTGCCAAGAATCCTGCCGTTAACCCTGTATTGTGCATTCAAATTCGACCTTCCAAAATGAATCACTTCACACTTTTCTGGGTCGAATTCCATCTGCCACTTCTTTGCCCAGCTCTGCATCTTGTCAATGTCCTGTTGCAACCCACAACAGCCCTCCACGATGTCTACAACTCCACCAACCTTCGTGTCATTGGCAAATTTACTAACCCATCCTTCCACTTCCTCATCCAAGCCATTTAGAAAGATCACAAAGAGCAGGGGCTCCAGAACAGATCCCTGCAGAACACACCTGGTCACTGAGCTCCAGGCTGATTATTTTCCATCTCCTACCACCCTCTGTCTTCTATTGGACAGCCAGATATTCCAGTACAAATCTTAAGTTTTGTTGTTGATTGTTTACTTAAAAAGCATTAGTGATTGAGAAGACTCGCTATTCCCTTCTCACATCCTTGGCATCTTCGACTATCAGGTTTTCTTTGTTCAGGGCATCAGGGTCAGAACTTTAATCCTCACAATCCATTAGGGGACATTTATCCTGTGCAGTTACTGAAAGACTGTTTAGACTTTGCACGTAGTTTTGAGTCCTAACACTGCTGAGCTGCAATGTTTTCGTATAGGAAACTTCAGTAACAATTAGTTTTGGTAAACATCCTGCAGCACTGGCCAAATTGTATTTGCATGTGGACATTTTAAAAAAATAATGAACAGGCAGCTGCAATTAAAATACAAGATTAGTCAATCTCTTGAATTAAGGATGAAAAGATTTGTGATATATCTTAATCAACAAACTAAGGAGCAATTCTGCTGTAGCGTACACATGTATCTTAATTGTTGAATTGAAAGTCTAGATCAGATTAATTCAATTATGTAATGCTGTTGTTTCAACTTGTTTTGTTATAGCTTGTTCTAAGTGCAACTTCACATTTTCTGTTGTCAGCTGAATTTTGCTTATATGCCAACAGGAAGGGAGAAGTCATGGAACAGTCATCTTGCATGACTAGCTGTTGACTCATGAATAGATTGGATGGAAGCCTGGTGACATGTTCACTTGGATCTCTGAGTTGGAGAATAGTTTTGGGATCAAAGTATAGATATAATATGTGTAAGACAAAAGTACAATTTGGAAACAATAGCGTTAGACTGATATAAGTTAAAAGTAAAGTCACCATAGTCTTACCAGATCTCAGGGCTGCTCTCTCATTACAGAGAGACGACTATTTGTGGTTTAACCTGAGGATCATCTCTCCTCAGGCAAAGGAGATGCTGAGAAGGAGAGTCTTTTACGGTAACATCAGTGGGTGTGGAAATTGAACCCAGACTGGTGACATCACTTCGCACTGCAAATCAGCCGTTGGGTGAAATGAGCTAACAGACCCCCACTGATATAACCTGTCCAACAGCATACTGTATGTTTAATTCACCAAAGATCCTCAGACATTACCTTTCAAATCCACGACCACTTGCATCTAGAAGGACAAGGGCAGCAGATACAGGGGAACACCACCACCTTCAAGTTCCCCTCCAAGCAACTCCTCATCTGCACTTGGAAATATATCGCTGTTCCTTCACCGTCACTGGTGCAAAAACCTGGAATTCCCTCCCTAATGGCATTGACAGGTGGTTCAAGAAGGCAGCTCACCCCCACCTTCTCAAGGGCAACTATGGATGGACAATTAAGGTAGAGAGATAATCACAAGTTATTAACTACTTTAATTAGTTTGTACAGTTTTTGATTACTTGTTACTTTGGTTAGACCCTTGTCATGTCACTCTGATACCTACTTAGATTATTCCAGCTATTTAGTTTGTCTCTAGCACCATCTTATTTTTGATTATTTGTAATTATCTCTCTGCCTTAATTAAACAGTTCATAGGTCATCCCTTCACTTGTTATTCAGCTGTTGACACTTTACTCACACTGCTTAACATTCTTGATCACCTGCAAAGACCTGTTATTCAGCTGTCTGACACTCTACTCACACTATTTGCACTTATCTATTGACACTCATAATTACTTGGAATCACCTTGCCCTTTTCTCTCTGTGCCTATGCGCACCTCTTCACTTCATCTGACAAAGGATCAGCGGTCTGAAATCTTGTGATTTTAAATAAACTTGGTGGACTATAACCTGGTGTTCTGTGATTTCTGACTTTGTCCACCCCAGTCCAACAGTGGCATCTCCACATCATGTTTACTTGCTGGCAACCAGCTTTCTGTTTATACTGTTTTAACGCAAGCCTGTAAGTTTTGAGTCAGTATCCTTCTGAAAATCCATATATTCCACCCACCTACTTTATTAATCACGTTTTAAATCTGTCTAACATGTCTTTTTTTTTAACAAATCCATGCTGAATGTTAACTCTTATTTCTGACTGACAGCAATGGTTTTCGTATATGTGTACAGTCCACCAGAAATAAATATTTTTATGTGGGGCCTTAGTAAGGTATGTTGCATTTTATTTTATAGTTGGTTATTTATCATTTATGATTGTGTTGCAATAACTACTATATTCTACAACTTCTTTTGACTATTTAGTATTTGAGGGCTGGGCTCTTGAACTATTGAATTCATGTCACTCGTCACCATTCTAAAGTTGAAAGCATATTTTTTTAATCTGCACTTACTTGAGTATTGTAGATGTCCTAAAAATAATTTTATTCTGCTTTTCTTGTCCTTTTACTGAAGGACTTTTCTATGTGTGGGATTAGAGTTGGGATTTTGCATGCAAAAAACCAAGAGATTCTACTGCTCTTCATCAACTGGCCAGTTTCCATGAATGCCCAGGAATTGGTTAGCACTGCTGCCTCTCAGCGCCAGGGACCTGAGTTCAATTCAACCCACGGGCAACTGTCTGCGTGGAGTTTGCATGTTCTCCTTGTGTCTGTGTGGATTCCCTCCGGGTGCTCTGGTTTCCTCCCACAATCTAAGGATGTGTGGGTTAGAGCTGGATGATCACAGCAGGGTTAGGTGGATTGGCCATGAGAAATGCAGGGTTACAGGAATAGGGCAGAAGGGTGAGTCTGGGTGGGATGCTCTGCGGAAGGTCAGTGTGGTCTTGATGGGCTGAATGGCCTGCTTCCACACTGTAGGTTTCTATGATTCAATTTGTTCTGAGTTAGTTGATTGCTGATGTTGAATAAATGTAGGGAACAAAAAGTACTTTTCCCTTTGGAAATCCACAAACATGGAGTGTTTTGTTTGTTTTGGTACAGAATGGATAGGCAAAATATTTTTGCCAACAAGCCAAAGACATTTGAGAAAAGCGTACAGTATTATCAATGATGGTCTGGCTGCACTTGGAATTCCAGTCTTTCAGAGCTCAGCAGGATTATTTGTTTGTGCAGATTTTAGAAAAGTAAATATCGTGAAGATTTAGTTAAATTACTTGGTCTTTGATATCATTAATTAAACTGGCATGGCTAAGGAAATATATATTTACTTATATGGAGGATATCCAGAAGAATGACTTGCAGTCTAGATCCAGTTTGTGAACTTTGTCTATGCAATATTTGTAGTCAGTGCACCAATGATGGAGACTGCCTGTCCTCTGAAAGTAGCTTCCAGCTCTTCTGTCCTTTTCCTATTTTCTGCTGTTGGTGACTCTGTGACTATGACTGTACGGTCCATGTAAGTGATTGCAGCTGCACAATTAGGGAAGTTGTGATAATGCCTATCTAAAATGTTATGCAGCGTTCAGTTGCTTGTTGTAATTACGAAATAGCACTTGGCAGTAGGATTGCTGTGCTTAATGCCAGAGAATGTAAAGGTTAATTGGAAAGGAGCAGGATAATAGGAAGTGCCAGTATAACGTTGCGGTCAAGAGGACTGTGGAAAAGAAAAGAACATTTAGCATTCAAAATTTGAAGGAATTCAAGTTTTCAATCATGAAATTTGTGGAATACTTAAGGCGTAGGATCAAATGGGTAACTCCCAGAGGGCTGCAAAGGTGTGATAGGCTGAACAGGTTTCAGACAGTAAGGAAGATTTCTTCCCACTATCTTGGGTTGTTCAAGCCAGAATAAGAACTTCAGTTAGGGAAGAGCAGAAGACATCTTGAATTAAGGTAATGAACTTGAAGTGTTAAAATAGCAAAGGCACATGCAAAATATAAGGTGCTGAGTCACTAAAAGCTAGCATACAGGTTTGTTGGCCTTCATTGCAATAAGTTTTGAGTACAGCAGTAAGGATATTTTGCTGCAGCTGTAGAGAGCCTTAGTGGGATGTTGTCTGGAGTGTATTTATAATATTGTACCCTAGATTTGGTTCCAAGTTTAAAGATCCCATGATAGTAGTACTGAGGTTAGGAGGAAACTGGTGTGCTTAATATGCATGGCATATGTAACATGGCCATTACAAAAAGAACTTGTAAATCAGTTACCTCTCAATAGAAATCGTGTAAAAGGTATTTTCCAGTACAGTGGTACTTTTTAACTTCCGTATTGTTTTGCCAGCTTTCAACTGCAATGAATGGTGGGAATTTAATCTCTAAAACACTGCTTCTGAGAGCACTGCAGAAGCCAAACTGTGGTTTGCTGGCGTGCTTTGATTCTGCATTATATGCTCTCTTGCTGGAGACACCTACATAGGTACCTTGCTCGGAATTGGAAACTTCCGAATGAGAACTATCCATATAGCTTTACCATCTGGGGCAGCACAGTGGCTCAGTGGTTAGCACTGTTACCTCACAGCAGGTAATTTCCTGAGGAAGGGTCACTGGACCCAAAATGTTAACTCTGATTTCTCTTCACAGATGCTGCCAGACAAATTGAGCTTTTCCAGCAATTTCTGTTTTTGTTTCTGATTTACAGCATCTGCACTTCTTTTGGTTTTTATTTGGAATCCATGGACCTGATTGCAGCCAGCCCCATGATTCTGATAACCATTTCCTCAAACAGGGCTCAGAAGATACATACATCTTAGTCCTTCATCAGTTCTATTCTTCCTTTTCTATTGTGTCCTGTAAGAGAGCAGAATGTGATTTTCTAGTACTAATTTAGGTAATGTCTGCCACAGTTAAGTAGCAATGAGTAACTGGAACCTGCATGTGAAGCTGGCATTGCTGACTGAGAATGTGAGGTGGAGGAGGTGGGGTAACTTGATATTGGGTTAGAATCCTGAGGTCGTTTTATTCATTCGCGGATGTGAACTTTGCTAGCTGGGCCAACATTTGCTGCTCATTCCTAGTTGCCTTGCTGCTCATTCCAATTGTCCTTGAGAAGGTGGCAGTTCTATCTTGTAATGACTTTGTGACTGAGTACAGCTGGATGATGTGTTGAATCAAGCAGGGAGAGTGACTGGTATTGTCATCGGAAGGAAATGTCAAATAAGGATGCACTCATTGGCTGAGTAATTAGCACTGCTGCCTCACAGCACCAAGGACCTAGGTTCAATTCCAGACTCGGGCGGCTGTCTGTGTGGAGTTTGCATATTCTCCGTATGTCTGTGTGGGTTTCTGCCGGGTGCTCCAGTTTCCTCCTACAGTCCAAAGATGTGCAGGTTAGGTGGATTGCTAAATTGACCATAGTGTCCGGGGATGTGTAAGTTAGGTGGATTAGTCCATGGGAAATGCAGGGTTACAGAGATAGGGTTCAGGTGGTGAGTCTGGGTATGATGCTCCTTGCATAGTCGATGTGGACTTTTTGGGGCCAAATGGACTGTTTCTACACTGTAGGGATTCTATTCTATCATCTTGACCATACATGTGAGGTCATTAAATTTCTTATGGCACTCCTGCTATGTCTTCAGACTCAGAGAGTTGACCACCTTCTTGGCCACCTGATCTTGCACACTATTGAGGTTGATCCTTGAGGACTATCTGAGAAACTATGGCATATGCCCATTTGCACCACAGTTTGCTCCAAATTTGCATTATCGATGTGCAACCCTTTCTCTGTTCTAGTGTCCCATTTTCCACAGTTTAACTGAAATAGTGTGTGGAATTTTTTCCAGCCCTTGAGTCGTATGGCCAATGGTGTAAAATTTGGGAGAATATGGTGAGAATGGCAAAATCTGATTCTATACAGTGAGAACAAAGTTTCAGTTTTACACTTACAGTTTCAACAGCGAGTTCTAAGCCTTGCTAATAAGGTTTCACTACCTTATTTTCAGACATTTGCATCTCATTAATCTCACTGCCATTTATATGCAATCCAATGCCCAGAAACTAGACTATGCCAAAGTGCAGCTTACCGCTTGCTTTCCTGGGCCTCCATCTTAAGGTCCTCAGACAGCAACTGGCTCATCCCTTCCTTCAGGTAGTCAGCATTGGCAAAACACTGGCCTTAGTACCAAAATTGTGGTTGATATCAGACAAACTCGCAATACACCTGGGGCTTCACTTTGTAACTTAAGGATACCTTACACCACAGTATTACTGCATGACCTCACTTTGTGCAGGGAAGCACCCACCTGATATCTGTATCAGATGCATTTTATAGCCGTTGAATTGATTTCTTAGTGTTCATTCACTTTGTACTTACTTGAGGGCTCAAAGCATTTCTGGCTTGCCTTGCTTTTTAACAAAGACAGGAAGGAAGACAACTTGTTATGGTCGCAGCCTAGAACAGTCGAGGGATTGGATATGTAGCTGTATGGCAGAATGTTGTGGTCATTGTAGAAATTAAAAGGACTGTGAGAAATTATTCTCCAATTTGTGGCCTGTAGTTTTGATCGGCAGAATTTTGTGTTTGCTGCCTATCATTTGCCACCCATTTTTGTCTGTTATTTTTTTGAAGTACTAAGAAGATGATCTATCTCAGCCTTTTCCAGTAATTCCAGAAATTCACCAAAGGCCCTTAGACAGTTTTTTCCAAACCCATGATCTCTTCTATCTAAAAGGACAAGGGCAGCAGATACATGGGAACAACACCACATGCAAGTTCTTCTTGAAGTCATTCACCATGCTGACTTGGAAACATATCGTTGTTGTTGCTGTGTCAAAATCCTGGAATTACCTCCCTAACGGCATTGTGGGTTAACTTACAGCATATAGGTTGCAGCAGTTCAAGAAGGCAGCTTACCACCACCTTCTCATGGGCAACGGGGAACAGACAATAATTGCTGGCCAGCAATGACACCTGCATCCCATGAATGAATTAAAAAAAGTTTGGAATAAATGCTTATTTTTCTGTTAATGAGAAAATCTGGTGTGAATTGCTTTTGTCATGAATATCAGTTTCCAATAAATTGATCATCTTGGTGGTTTAATCTATTTACACTTAGTGGTGGATTATGGAATAGTGAACTTCATTTATCAGTGCATACTTCCCAATTGTGTCATAGCAATGTGCTCAGAAGATGTGTTCCTGAATCTAATCTAGAATCAGGTCAAAGTTTCTGAACTGGTAAGGGGTGCAGGAAAAAAATCTTGCTGTTGCATTACCTAAGAGATCTGTAGCTTCTTCCTCAAACGTGGAAAAGGAACTGATTTGGTTGAGGGTCTGGCCCCTTTGGGACAGATATTGTGTGGGGGCTGCAAATCCTATATAATGGAGACAGTTAATTGTGCAATGGGGTAGAAGCTTAAGAAACAGGTGGAGGAATAGATGGCTCCTGCTGCCTGCTTTGTCATTCAGAACGATCGTGGCTGATCTGCCTTAACTTCACTTTCCCTCCTACATTGCATGTTCTTTGATTCCCTGAGAAATCAAAAATATGTTTATCCTGGTCTTGAATATTTTTAACATTGGAGCATTTCAGAATCCTCTGGGATGAAAAACTACAGGAATTAATAATCCTCTGAAGAAATATTTCCTTATCTTCATGCTTAATAATTGGTTCTACTGTCCATGACTTCTCAAGTAACTGTACTCCATATAGTCGTCACCATTTTGTGACAAACTTCTGAGAGTATGCACTCAATTCCATATTTGATCCAAGATTTTCCTTCTTGTCCTACATGACTCTTGCACAAACCCACTCATGCTGTGCCCGTTTTACAGGTGTAAAAATTGACATCTAATGGTATGATCATGGACAGCAGCATCTGCTCAGTTTACATCAGAAGTGCGCCATCAGAAGTACTGAGAAAGTATCTATAATGAGTGTCTCAAACCTGCTGTGTATGTAAATAGGGTGACTCATATTTACAAAAACAGAAATTGATGAAAAACTCAGCAAGTCTCGTAGCATCTGTTGAGAGAAAGCAGAGTTAACATTTCAGGTCCAATAATCCTTCTTCAGAACTGAAGCTTAATTCTGAAGAAGGTTTACTGGACCTGAAATCTTAACTCTGCTTTCTGTCTACACATCCTGCCCCAGACCTGCTGAGCTTTTCCCTGAATTTCTGTGTTTGTTTTTGATTTTCAGCATTTGCAGTTCTTTGATTTTTATGTTTTCTTCTGAAAAAATGGATTTAGAAGCAAAGTTTTGAAAACCTAGTAATGAATTGCTTGTCAGACTGGCAGACAGAATATAATGAATGATCCTTTTTAAACTTTTTTTTATAACAGATGTCAAGTTAATGAGCTTGTAATTTGATGGTCATGACCTTTGATTTGAGCATTCTGTGAATTTGTTTTTAAAAAAAAGGACATATTGACATACAGCTAATATGTAGGTGCTCTGACAGAAGTCAAATACAGCTGTACACTTTTCTATTTTAAGGGTTTCAGAGGCTGAAGATGATATTACAGGTTAATGCGCCAGTAGCAATTCCTAACATTGATCTGAATGAGATGACCAAATCTGCAAAATCTGTTGATTTTACATTCAGTCAGTCATTCATCAGATAATGTTGTCAAATTATTGCAAAGGACATCAGAACTCATGCACAAAGGAAGATCATTGCTAATACAATCTCTTCTTTTCCTGTAGCTAGTTGAGAGATTGCCTGTGTGTGTTATCTTTGTTTTCAGATAATGAGAGAATGAGAGAAAATACCTAGGTTTTCCTGATGTAGCTAAATAGCTTTCATAAGAGAATAGTTCAAGATGTGTTTTTTTTTTCCTTCCCCTGAGTAGAGTAGTAGAGTATTATTTCCTTAGGATCTTTCGCAGGTAGTGTGCATTATGTCTCAAATTGTTGATTAGCGGAGCTATCTCAGGATGAATGGCAATAGATGTTAATATTCAACTCACTTTCATTTTTGTCCAGAATAACTCAAATATATTGTGTATTTTCTCATGGGCACTATTGTTACATCAGTCTCACTTCATTTACAATTAATAAATGCTAGTGTTAAAACAGTATCTACAGGATTTTAAAAAATAACTTATTAATTTGACAGGTCTTGGGCAGCATTTATCATCCATCCCTAATTTCCCTTGATGAGATAATGATCAACCTTCTAGAACCGCTGTGGTCAGTGAACAAGGAACATAGCACAGTTCAGCACCGTACAGGCCCTTCGGCCCACGATGTTGTGCTGACCTATCATCCTACTAAGATCAAATTACCCTGCATACCCTACATTTTACTATCCTTCATGTGCCTATCCAAGAGTCGCTTAAAAGTCTATAAAGTATCTGACTCCACTACCACTGCCGGCAGCGCATTCCACATGCCCACCACTCTCTGTGTAAAGAACCTACCTCTGACATCTCCCCTATACCTTCCTCCAATCACCTTAAAATTATGCCCCCTCGTAATAGTCATTTCCACCCTGGGAAAAAGTCTCTGACTATCCACTTTATCTATGCCTCTCATTATCTTGTACACCTCTATGAACTCACCTCTCATCCTTCTTCGCTCCAATGAAAAAAGCCCTAGCTACCTTCCTCAACCTTTCCTCATAAGACCTGCCCTCCAGTCCAGGCAACATCCTGGTAAATCTCCTCTGCACCCCTTTCTAAAGCTTCCACATCTTTCCTATAATGAGGTGACCAGAGCCGAAAGCAATATTCCAAGTGTGGTCTAACCAGGGTTTTATAGAACTGCAGCATAACCTCACGGCTCTTAAACTCATTGCCCCTTCCGATGAAAGCTGACACACCATATGCCTTCTTTACAACCCTATCAACTTGGGTAGCAACTTTGAGGGATCTATGGTCATGGACCCCAAGATCCCTCTGTTCCTCCACACTGCCAAGAACCCTGCACACTCCTACGTACTCCTGTAATACTATTAGGGAGGACCTTCCAGGATTTTGAGCCAGCGACACTGAAGGATAGGTGATATATTTCCAAATCAGATTGGTGTGTGGTTTGGAGGGAAACTTACGGATGGTGGTGTTCCCAAGCATTTGCTGCCTTTGTTCTTCTAGGTAGTAGAGGTCATGGATTTGGAAGGTGCTGTTAAAGCAGCCTCTGAGTTTCTGCAGGACATCTTGTAGATGGGGCACACTGCTGCCTTTGTGTGTTGGTAGTGAAGAGAGAGTGTTGAGGGTAATGCATGATGTGACAGTCAAGCAGACTACATCATCTTGGATGATGTCAAGGCTCTTGATCTGACCTCCTTGTGGACAGGATATACTGAGCAATTTTCCACATTGTCAATATTATAGCTGTATTGAAACACTGGCTAGGGGCAGGGCTAATTCTGGAATACAAATCTTCAGTACTACTGCTGACTGTTGTCAGTGCTAAAATCCTTTGTTTTGTCCAATGTCTTTATATCAGATAGTATAAATCCAATTCACTAAAGGTAGGCATCTATGATACTGAGGACACTAGGAGCGGCTGAGATTGATCATCCACTTCACACTTCTGAAAGAAGATCGTTGCAAATGTTTCAACCTTGTCTTTACAAGGGCTTCTCTATCATGGAGAAGGAGCTATTTCAGGAGCAGCTTCGTCTTGTTAGTTGTTTAATTATCCACCATCATTCACAACTGAATGTGGCAAGACTGCAGAACTTAGATCTGATCAATGGTTGTAAGATCAATTAACTCTGAATATCACATACTGCTTATCATGTATTGTAACTTCACTGGGTTGACTCCTGATTTTGAGGTATCTGGTACTGCTCCTGGCATATCAACTTGCACTCTTCATTGAAACTGGATTTATCCCCATTTTGAGAGAAATGGTAGAGCGTGGGATATGTCAAGCCAAGAAATTATAGATTGTCATTGAAAGCAATTCTGCTGCTGACGGCTCACGATGCTCTTTCATACACAGATTTGAATTGTCTGAGCTTTTGAGATTTACCCCATTTCCATGGTGGGAGTGCCACAAAACATGATAGAAACATAAACAAAATAGAAAAAAAGGTAGACCAATTGACCAATTGAGCCTGCTCCGCCATTCAGTATGATCATGGCTGAATGTCTTTCTCAAGGGTATCCTCAGTGAGAAGCCAATACTTTGTCACCACAAGGTCCGTGTGGTAGTCATTCCTACCGAAAATGTCACGGACAGATGCATGCGCAACAGGTAGAATGGTTTATTCCCTCGTTACCTTCTATCGATTCAGTACAGCAGCAATGTCTTTTTGGGCTTGGCCAGTAATAGTATTACTGAGTCACTCTTAGTGACGGCATTGAAGTCTCCTACCCAGAAGATATTTTGTGCCCTTCCTACCACCTGTGCTTCTGTTCAACATGGAGTAATGATCCTTCAGCTGAAGGTTGGGCTGGTTTATGTGGTAGGTATTAATCAGATGGAGGTTTAATTGCGTATTTTTGACCTGATACCCAAATATGGTTATAGTAGTGCCTGGGATATTGTCTGCAGGGAATGATTCTATGAGTATGTTGCTCAGATAGTCTGTGGGACAGCTGGCCTAATTACGGCACAAGCTCCCAGATGTTAGTGAGGAGAACTTTGTAGGTTGGACAGGGTTGTTTTTGCCATGGCCGTTTTGGTGCCTAATTTGAGGCCAGTATGTCCATCGAATTTTATTTCTTTGCTTAGGTTTCATAGTGGTTTGATAGACTGAATAGCTTGCTAGGCCAGTTTAGAGTCAATCACATTGTTGTGGTTCTGAAGCCACATGTAGGCCAGACCAGGAGTGGATGCTGGATTTTCTCCCCAAGAAAAGTCAATCAGATGAGTTTTAATAATAATCAACAAAACCCTTCCTGTTCATACACCCATCCAGATGCCTTTTAAATGTTGTAATTGTACCAGCCTCTACCACTTCCTCTGGCAGTTAATTCCATACACGTACCACTCGCTGCGTGAAAAGTTGCCCCTTACGCTCCTTTTTAGATACTTCCCCTCTCACCTTAAACCTAGACTCCCCTACCTAGGGGAAAATATCTGGACTATTCACTCTATCCATGTCCCTCATGATTTTATAAACTTCTGTAAGGTCAACACTCATCCTCTGACACTCTAGGGAAAATAGTCCCAGCCTATTCAGCTTCTCCTATAGCTCAAACCCTTCACTCGTGGCAACATCCTTGTAAACCTTTTTGGAAACCTTCCAAGTTTCACAACATCTTTAGTATAGTGGGCATACCAGAATTGAATGCAATATTCCAGAAGTGACCTAACCGATGTCCTGCACACCCGCAACATGACCAGCAAAACTGCTGTACTCAATGCACTGACCAATAAATGCAAGCATACCAGATACCTTCTTCACCACCTTGTCTACCAGCAACTCCACTTTCAAGGAACTATGAACCTGCACCCAAGGTCTCTTAGTTCGACAACACTCCCCAGGAGGTTACCATTAAGTATGTAAGCTCTGCCCTGATTGGCCCTACCAAAATGCAGCACCTCACATTTATCTAAATTAAATGTGACCTGCCACTCCTCAGCACATTTGCCCATCTGATCAAGATCCCCTTGTACTCTCAGGTAACCTTTCTCACTGTCCACTACACCACCAATATTGGTGTCATCTGAAAACTTACTAACCATACCTCATATATTCACATCCAAATCATTTACAGAAATGACAGAAACCTGTGGACCCAGCACCGATCCTTGTGGCACACTGCTGGTCACAGGCCTCCAGTCCAAAAAGCAACCCTCCACCTTCACCCGCTGTCTCCTACTTTTGAGCCAATTTTGTATCCAAATGGCTAGTTCTCCCTGTTTTCCATGTGATCTGACCTTGCTAACCAATCTACCATGCAGAGCCTTGTAAAATGCTTTACTGAAGTCCATATAGACAACATCCAACGCTCTGCCTTCATCAATCTTCTTCATCATTTCTTCAAAAAACTCAATCAAGTTAATGAGACACGATTTCCCCTGCATAAAGCCATGTTGACTATCCTGAATCAGTCCTTACCTTTCCAAATACATGTACATCCAGCCCCTCTGGTGAACCTGTCACAGTTCCCTGGCTTTTCCTTTCTTAAATAATGGCAACACATTAGCCAACCTTCAGTCTTCTGGCACCTCCCCCATGGCTAACAATGATACAAATAGCAAGGGGCCCAGCAATCTCTGCTCTAGCTTCCCATGGAGTTCTAGGGTACACCTGATCACGTCCTGGGGTTTATCCACACTTTACGCGTTTTAAGATGTCCAGCACCACCACCTCTGTAAATTAACACTTTTCAAGATATCAATATTTATCTCTGCAAGTTTTCTAGGTTCCATATCCTTCTCTGCAGTAAACACTGATGTGAAATACTCATTTAGTATCTCCCCCATGTCTTATAGTTCCACACATAGGTGACCTTGCTAATCTTTAAGGGACCCTATTCTCTCCCTAGTTACTCTTTTGTCCTTAATCTATAATCATAGAATCCCTGTGCCTTAATCCTATCTGCCAAGTCTATCTTGTGTCAATATTTTGCCCTCTAGATTTTGCTCGAGTATATTCCTATTGCCCTTATTCTATTCTTAGGATACATTCGATCCCTGCTGTCTATATCTGACATATGCTTCCTTCTCTTTCTTGACCAGCACCTTAATTTCTCCAGTCATTCAGCATTCCCTACACTTACTCATTTTGGCTTTCATCATAAGGGAACATTCTTTCTCTGGACTCTCATTATCTTATTTTTGAAGGTTTCCCACTTTCCAACTGCCCACTTACTTACAAACATCCGCCCACAATCAACTTTTGAAAGTTCTTGCTTAACCTAATGTTGTCAAAATTGGCCTTCCTCTAATTTAGAACTTCAACTATTAGACCAATTTTAAAACTAATAGAATTATGATCAGTGGCCCCAAAGTGCTCCCTCACTGACACCTCAGTCACTTGCCCTGCCTTATTTCCCAAGAGAATGTCAAATTTGTTTTTTTTTATTTATTCGTTTGTGGGGGAATGTGGGTGTCACTGGCTGGCCAGCATTTATTGCCTGACCCTAGTTGCCCTTGAGAAGGTGGTGATGAGCTGCCTTCTTGAGCCATTGCAGTCCACAATGCCATTAGGGAGGGAATTCCAGGATTTTGACCCAGTGACAGCGAAAGGATGCTGATATATTTTCAAGTCAGGATGGTGAGTAGCTTGGAGGTGAACTTGAAGGTGGTGGTGTTCCCGTATATCTGCTGCCCTAATCCTTCTAGATGGAAGTGATCGTAGATTTGGAAGATGCTGTCCGAGGATCTTTGGTGAATTTCTGCAGTGCATCTTGTAGATAGTAGCAGCAGTGTGAACCGAGCGGCTGTGGTGGAAGGAGTGGATGCTTCTGGATGTAGCGCCAATCAAGCAGGCTGCTATATCCTAGATGGTGTCAAGCTTCTTGAGTGTTGTTGGTGTTGCACGCATCCAGGCAAGTGGGGAGTATTCTATCATACTCTTGACTTGTGCCTTGTAGATGGTGGACAGGCTTTCAGGAGTCAGGAGGCAAGTTACTCGTCGCAGTATTCTTAGCCTCTGTTTTGCTCCTTCTCTAGTAAGTACATCCACGTTCTGATTAAAGAAAATTTTCTTGTACACACTAAACAAATTAGACTCCATTGAAGCCCTTAACAATACGGCAGTCTCGATCTGTGTTTGGAAAGTTAAAATCCCCCACCATTAAAACCTTACTATTCTTACAGATAACTGAGATCTCTTTACAAATTTTCTTCTCAATTTCCTGCTGACTATTTGGGGTGGGGGTTTGGTGTCTATGGTGATCATCCCTTTCTTACATCTCAGTTCCACCCAAACAACTTCACTGGATGTACCCCCTGGAATATCCGCTCCACGTACAGCCACAATGTTATCCCTAACCAAAAATGCCACTCCCTGTTCCCTCTTGCCCCCCTTTCTATCTTTCCTGTAGCATCTATACCCTGGAACCTTAAGCTGTTAGTCATGTCCATTCTTGAGTTATATTTCTGTAATAGCTATGATATCCCAGTCCCATGTTCCCAACCATGCCCTGAATTCATTTGCCTAACCTGTCAAGCCACCTGCATTGAAATAAATACAGTTTAATTTATTAGTCCTACCTCATTCTTTGCCTTGGGGCTACTGCCTGCCTTGTCTGTTTGACTTGCTCCTTTTCTCAACCAGCCTGAAATTGATCTGTTTTCTTACTGTCTCTGTGCTTGCCCCCTCCACTTACTCATTTAAATCTCCCCAAGTAGCTGAAGCAAATCTCCCTCACACTGTATTAGCCCCCTTCCAATTCGGGTGCAATTCATCCTTCTTATACAAGTCATTTCCACCCTAGAAGAGATTTCAATGATCCAAAAATGTGCATCCTTCTCCCCTGCACCAGATCCTTTGCCACGTATTCTTCTGCTCTACCCGCCTATTCCTATCTCACTAGAACATGGCACTGGGAGTAACCCAGATGTTACAACTCTCGAGGACCTCCTTTTTTACATCCTCCCTAATTTACTTTATTCTCCCCTCAGACCTCATCCTTTTCTCTACCTTTGTTGGTACTAACTGAAGAACGACCTCCTGCATGTCACTCTCCCCTTTGAGAATATTCTGCACCCTCTCTGGAAAATTCTTGATTCCAGCACCAGCACCAGGGAGGCAACACACCATTCTGATGTCATATTGTCAGCCACAGAAATGTCTGTCTGTGCCTCAGACTGGAGAGTCTCCTTTCATAATTGATCCTGACGTACCTTTTGTGACGGTAGAGCTAGTCTCGGTACCAGAAACCTGGCTGTCAGTGCGACGTTCCCCTGAGAGTCCATCCCCCTCTACATTTTCCAAAATAACATTCTTGATTGAAATCATGCAATTATCCGCCATGCAATGTAGTCGTATTTTGCACCTTTTTGTATGGCACCTTACCAAATGCCTTTTGGAAATTCAAGTACATTTACTGTACCCCTTTTTCCACCCTACTTGTTACATGCTGGAAGCACCCTAATAAATTTATCAAACACTATTACCATTTCACAGAACCACATTCACTGGCCATTTGACCATCATGCCTGAATTGGTTCTATTACCTCGTGCCAATCTCCTG
Source organism: Rhincodon typus (assembly GCF_021869965.1). NCBI lineage: Eukaryota > Metazoa > Chordata > Chondrichthyes > Orectolobiformes > Rhincodontidae > Rhincodon > Rhincodon typus. The sequence goes on along the minus strand of NC_063333.1, from coordinate 106,782,452 downwards.
CTTTTTCCTGTTGCCCCACCACAATGTTTCTATTCAAGTAAGTGTCAAATGCCCCCTTGCATGCCACAGTTGAATCTACATTGACATTTCCAGGAAATGGATTCCATACCCTAACTACTTGCTGTGTTTTTTAATTCATTTGTGGCACGTGGGTGTTGCTGGCTGACCAGCATTTATTGCCTGTTCCTAGTTGCCCTTGAGAATGTGTTCGTGAGCTGCTTTCTTGAACCACTGCAGTCCATCTGTTGTGGGTTGACCCAAAATGTCGTTAGGAAGGAAATTCCAGGATTTTGACCCAGCGACAGTGAAGGAATTTATATTTCCAAGTTAAGATGGTGAGTGGTTTGGAGGGGAACTTGAAGGTGGTGGTTTTCCCATGTATCTGCAGCCCTTGTCCTTCTCGATGAAAGTGGCTGTGGGCTTGGAACGAGCTATCTGGGGATCTTTGATGAATTTCTGCAGTATATCTTGCAGGTAGTACACACTGCTGCTACTGAGTATTGGTGGTGGAGGAAGTTGATGCTTGTGGAGGCAGTGCCAATCAAGTGGGCTGCTTTGTCCTGGATGGTGTCAAGCTTCTCGAGTGTTGTTGGGGCTGTACTCATCCAGACAAGTGGTGAGTATTCCATCACACTCCTGATCTGTGTCTTGTAAATAGTGGACATGCTTTGGGGAGTCAGGAGGTGAGTTACTCATTGCAGTATTCCTAGCCTTTGATCTGCTGTTATAGCCACTGTCTTTATGTAGTGAGTCCAGTTGGGTTTCTTGTCAATGATAACCCCAGGATGTTGAGACTGGGGTATTCAGTGATGGTAACACTATTGAATGCCAAGGAGTGGTGGTTAGATTATCTCTTACTGATGATGGTCATAACCTGGCATTTGTGTGGCATGAATGTTACTTGACATTTGTCATCCCAAACCTGGATATTGCCCAGGTCTTTGTTGCATTTAAATATGGACTGCTTCATTATCTGAGGAGTCATGAATGTTGCTGAACATTGTGCAGTCATCAGCAAAATCCCCATTTCGGACCTTATGATGGAGGGAATGTCATTGATGAAGCAGCAGTAAATGGTTGCGCCTAAAACACTATCCTGAAGAACTCTTGCAGAGATGTCCTAGAGCTGAAATGACTGGCCTCTAACAAGCACAACCATCTTCCTGTGTGTCAGGTATGACTCTAACCACTGGAGAGTTTGCCCCCTGCTACCTTTCATATCCAGTTTTGCTTGGGATCCTTTATGCCACGTTCAGTTGATGTAGCCTTGATGTCAAGGGCTGTCACTCTCATATCACCTGTGGAATTCAACTCTTTTGTCCATGTTTGAACCAAGGCTGTCATGAGGTCAGGACCTGAATGGCCCTGCCAGAACCCAAACTGGGTGTCGCTGGGCAGGTTATTACTGAGCAGGTGTTGCTTGATAGCACTTTCACCATCGGACTGGGGTTCATGAGACCAGGGCCAAAGACCTTTCACTATCAGATAGGGGCTGGAGACCTCTCACAATTGGACTCGTGTTCTTGAGATGAGGCTGTGGAAACTGAGAGAGAACTTGAACTGCCAGCAAAGATTGGGTTTATGTCATGGATTTTGATTAGATTACCTTGTTATGTATCGGTGTCCTGCTAAAGTTAAAGTGTGAATAATTAATTTTTGTTAAAGTTAGAAACTTATATCCATTATTCATTGTGTGTTTTGGAACAATTGGGCAATTTTGAGGGTTATTGAATATTGTAACTTCATTATATTGTGATTTGGCTTGCTACCTCTAGTCATAACATCCTTACAACCTTTCATGATTAAGGCCATAATGTTTGCAATTTTTCAGTCTTCTACCACCTGTCCTGAGTCTAGGGAAGACAGAAAGATTACGGCCAATTCCCCTGCAATTTCTACTGTCAGTTCCTTCAAAATCCATTATCTCATCTGATCCTGCTACCTTGACAACTTTAAGTGCCAACCATTTAGCCAACACCTTTTCGTTATCAATTTTGAATCCTTCTAGTGACAGAGTTTCCCCCTCTGTAACCATGGCTGGGTAGCATCTTTGGTAGCATCTCTTTGGTATGGACAGATTTGTGCCACGCAAATACTAGGCAATGACATTCTCCAATAAGAGACCATCTATCGCTGCCCCTTGACATTCAGAGATAGTAGGAATTGCAGATGCTGGAGAATCTGAGATAACAAGGTGTAGAGCTGGATGAACACAGCAGGCCAAGCAGCATCAGAG
>NC_063333.1:106747760-106779816 GCF_021869965.1 Rhincodon typus | reverse complement strand
CTTGGCCTGCTGTGTTCATCCAGCCCTGCACCTTGTTGTCTCGGATTCTCCAGCATCTGCAGTTCCTACTATCTCTGATGGAATAGAGGGATATGGACTGCATAGAGGCAAAAGCATTTTAGTTTAGAAAGGCGTCATATGTCGACGTGCAGTCTTAGTGAGCTGACGGGCCTGTTCATGTGCTGCACTTTTCTTTGTTTGATGTGTTGGTAGGATTTAAATAAAAGTTGGAAAGGAAAAATGTGGATTATAGCACAACCCAATATCAGAAGTTAGGCACATTTATATTGCAGTTTATACGACTGGTAGTGATTAGTGAACTCATTCTTATACAGTTCAATATTTGATGTGAAGGTTGAAGCTGATCTGCTGTTTTACAGTGTCAGCTGTGACCTCAGTTTGTAGCCCTCTTGCCTTCATGTCAGACAGTTCCATATTCAAGTTCACTTTCAGGATTTGAGCACAAAAGTCAGCTGTGCAGTGCTGTGATTAGCTAACTGCTGTATTCATAACTCAGTCCTGTGTGAATGTCATCTCATTAGTCTATTACTGCACTGCTTAGTACTCTGACCCTCTGGGAAACCTCTGGATGATATTTAAGTTGTTTTCTGAAAGTATGCATGAACCAGAATTCCAGATTAGTCTTTATTTTACCAAAGGTTAGTGAATTCCAGACTAGTCTTTATTTCTTACAATCTAGTCAACAAAACTAACATGTCTAAAATTCCAGGAGGGTTGCTCCTAGAATAATTTTGTGGAACCCCTGGAAAAATGGCAAATTATGACTTTTCTTTAAAGCCTCTTTAAAGTATGATGAGAAATTACCTAGCAAGTTGGAATATGGATTCAGGCTGGTTTTGAACACAAAAAGTAAAGCAAAATTATAACGTTATGCTAACAGCTCCCAAGAGCTATTTCTTTAAAAAAAAGCAAATTTTGTACAACATTCAGTTTTTGAAGGTATTCAAATTTTCACTTCAGACAAAAGATCCACACCCAAAATGTTGATCTACATTTTCACTTTCCAAATGCTGATAGGCCTGCTTTGTGTTTGATATGTTTTCTGTTTCCACTCAGATTCCCAGCGTTTGCGATTTTTAAAGTTTTCTTTTTGGGAAATAATTCTCTAATTTTGTGCTCCTAACAAGGAACTTTGGCTGTTGAGTGAAAATCCCTCTAAAAAACATAAGCATTGGAAGAATTACCTCTTACGCGCAGGATTATTTTCTACCACTGGATGGTGTACTTGTGCTTTTGAACAGCTTTCAGCAGCAACAACAATTTTATATTCATATAGTAACTTTAACGGAGTAAAATGTCCTATGTTATGAAACAAAATTTGATGTAGAGGCACGTAAAGTGATTTGAGAACATGGAATCTATACAGTGTGGAAACAGACCATTTAGCCCAACAAGTCTGCACTGACCACTGAAGGCCATCCCACCCAGACCTGTCACCCTACCCAATCCCTGTAACTCTGCATTTCCCATGGCTAAAATATCTAACCTACATGTCCCTGAACATTGAGCAATTTGACATGGCCAACCCACCTAACTTGCACATTTTTGGACTGTGGGAGGAAACTAGAGCAGCTGGTGGAAACCCATGTAGACACCGGGAGAATGTGCAAACTCCACACAAACACTTGTGCGAGGGTGGAATTGAACCTGGGTTCCTGGTGCTGTGAAGCAGCAGAACTAATCACTGAGCCACCGTGTCACCCATTTTAGGGTAGGTAACCAGAAGTTTCATCGAACAAGTTGATATTAAGAATTGTCCTAAATTATGAAAGAACATTACAGATATGGAAAGATCAAGGAAGGGAATTCAAGAGTTTAGGACATAGGCAACTGAAGGTATAGTCACTCATGGTACAGTAATTAATTACGGAAGTACTGGACTCAACAATTGAATCTTCCTTGGATATCGGTATTATTCCAGAGCTTTGGAATGCTGCAAGCATTAAATCTTTAATCAAAGAGCAATATAAAGATAAACAGAACAGCTACAGGCAATTGTTTTAACTTTGGTGGTGAGAAAGCTTTTGGAAACTTTCACACAGTCCAAAATTACATCACTTGAACAAAAATAAATTAATTAATGAAAGCCAGCACAGTTTTGTTAAGTGCCAGTCGATTTTAACGACCCTTATTAAGTATTTTGATGAGGTAACTTGTATTTATTTGAGTATGTAGGACTGTCACTTTAAAAATCCAATCATGTGGTGTCATTATGACACCATTGGCCATTTTGGAGGGAAACTCCTCAGTCTAACCTTGCTGCCCGCAGAGTAACCATATTCTTAATAAAGTTCCTGCTGTTGTTAAACGCTTTGGCCTCCTTTTCCTTCTTGAGACATAACACAAGAAGAACATTGGCGACAAGGACGGGATCTGCTTTAGAACCTATCAGGGCAATCTGTTGAATTGTTGGAAACAAAATCCTCTACAGGTTTCAGAGGCACTTTGATAAAAAGAAGAAAGCATAGATTCCGTTACAGTGTGGAAAGAGGCTTTTTTACCCATTGAGTCTGCACCCTCCCCCCCAGGAGCATCTAACCCTATATTCCCATAATCGCTGCATTTACCATGATGTGGTGTTGGACTGGGGTGAACAAGGTCAGAAGTCACACGACACCAGGTTATAGTCCAACAGGTTTATTTGAAATTACATGCTTTCGGAGCACTGCTCCTTTGTCAGGTGAAGCTGCATTTATCACGGCTAACCCACCTAACCTACACATCTCTGGACACCTGAGGCAATTTATCATGGCCAATCCACCTAACCTGCACATCTTTGGACTCTGGGAGGAAACCGCAACATGTGGCAGAAATCCACACAGATGCAGGGAGAACAGACTGTCACCACAAGGCTGGAATCGAGTGCGTGTCCCTGGCATTGTGAGGCAGCAGTAGTAACTACTGAGTCGTCGTGCCGCCCTTATTGATTTTAATAGAAATCAAAAGATGCCATTGTTGCATCTAAGCAGGTACAGTTAGTCAGAAAAAATAAAGAAGAATCCACTCCAGGGAAGAGGAGAACAGTGCAAAAAAGTGCTCATCATGTTCGTCATCCTGCAGGATCACTGTAAACAATATGTGGAGGCAAATGTTCTGAACTAGGGATGTAGACTGAGAAAGAAACAGACAGCCTCAGATGTGCTCTGCAGGCCCTTCCCATTTAAAAACAAACAATATAAATTGGCAGGAAATTTTAGCACTTTGGGACCTTATGAGAGAGCTGGAACTCCTATTTGATTATTTTTTTGTTCAAGCTAATAAAATTATGAGGGGAAACTTCTTACATCCTGTGGATTCAGGTACAGCCAGAGAAGCTGGGTGCCAAAACTTGTGAAGGAATTATCAGGAATTTTACAGAATCATTTTTCACCAAAACATGGTGATTGCTAAAAATTCAGATCGCACAAACACAACTGGTATGATGCTGAAACAGAAACAGAAATTGCTGGAAAATCTCAGCAGGTCTGGCAGCATCTTCAAAAGGGTTCCAATTTACACCATCCACAGTTCTTTTGGTTTTTTATTTAGTATGATGTTGAATCTAGTTCCCACTTTGGAACAATTTTAAAGAAGTTAGCAGAATATTGTGAATTCAAAGACAAGTAATGCAATCAGAGACAGGCTGAGGGGGTGTGGTTTAAGATGTGAAGTAAACCAGAAGAAGTTACGGATGGAAAGGAACCTAGACTTAAAGAAAGTACTTGACATAGCAGTCTTGATGGATCTAACAGCCAAGGGAGTTCAACAGCTGAGCTTGAACATGTCAGCTCGCAAAATGGCAGTTGAGAGAATTCACAAAATGGCAGCTAAGGGACAAGCATCAACACAGACTCAAAACTGCAATCTGGAAAAACAAAACAAAACAGCAGCAAATTGCTGACATAAAATAGTTGTATGCAGAAACTGTGTCAGAAAAGGGTACATTGAATGGATGTGTTTGAAGAAAAAACAAACAAAATACGGCAAAAGTGTAGAAACTAAAGTGTTGAAAGAAAATCTACACTGTACAAAAAGGGCATGAAAAAAGCTCAAACTTCAATCCAAAGAGTAGCTGTTAATAAACGTACTGCCATTACTGGCAACACCAACTGATATTGTGTCAGTCCCTTACTGAATAGCAAGAATGGAGGTGAACACCAGTGGTTTTTTTTTTCCTTTTAAAAAAAAATTGAACCCATCTTTCTTAATCAGCCTGCTCCAGAAATATTATTACAGGTGGGACTTGAACCTGGGCCTCCTGGTCCAAGGGTAGGGACTCTACCACTGTGCCACAAGAGGGCCCTGAGCTGTTTTGTTGATACCTGGAAATGTGTATCAGAAGCAGTTGAGTTATATTGTGCTGCAACTGTAAAAAAAATTGCATTAAGACAGTACACAGGTGATTGGTACCTTGAAGGAGTTATATCAATGTGAACATTCAGTTGTACGGTCAGTCTGAAGGTCCGTCTTAGCACATTGGCAAAGGAAATCTTCCAGCTTCACTGGGAAGTATGTGATTGGAGAAAATCAAATTCAGCTGGGCTGAAGTAAAGCACTTGGCAGGTACTGAAACTGAGCTATTACAAATTCTAAAGTAACATGCTATTGTTTTTAATGGGGATCTGAGAAGCAATGAAAAAGTGTGTCAAATTGAAAATCAAAGATTAGAATCAAGCAAAGTGTTACAAAGCTAGATCAATGCCTTGTACAATCAGACCAAAGATTGAGATAGAATTAGAGAGGCTGGTCAAGACAGAAGAATCGTTGAATATGAGTGTGAGTAATTAGACCATGCCTATTGTATCTGTGAAGAAGAAAGATGAATCAGTATGCATCTGCAGCAATTTCATGGAAGTTACAATTAATCCGGTACAATGTGCTGAGAAGTTTCCTTTGCCTTTATTTGATAACCTACTTGTTGGACTAGCTGGAGGTCAGCTTAGCAGTAAAATAGACATTACTCATCTGGAGATAGGCTTGACTGTAGACACTGAGTTACAGAAATGCTTGACGATTGTAACACATAAAGGATTATACAAATACAAGAGAATTCCTTTTGAAATCACATCTGTAGCTGCATTCTTCCAAAATGCCATGGATCAGGTTTTGAGTGGATTGGAAGGAGTCTAGTGTTATTAGTCACAGTGAGAAATGAAAAAAAGCCTGTCCACAATTTAGCTGTTATTCTGTGATTTTTTTGTTTTAAAAATCTTCCATCCAATATTTAGGCCATGTCATTGATATTAAGGGACTGCATAAGTACATTCATAAGTAAAAGACATAATACAGGCACCAACACCTAAAAATAAACCAACTATGATCATTTTTGAGCTTGTTAAATTATGGCAGGTTTGTCTCAAATTTTGCAAACATTTTGGTACTATTACGCAACTTCTTATACTAAAATAAGAATTGGAAGTGGAAGATCAACATAAAAGAGCTTTTAGAAAGTCAAACAGGCTTTAATAAAGTCAGAAGCTCTGACCATTTTGACCCAAAGTTACTAACACAACTAGCATCACCAAATGGAGTGGGAGAAGTCATTTCTCACACATTACCCACTGATGAAGAGAAGCCAATAACTGCTGCATCAAGGTTGTTTAACAAAGCAGAAACTAAGCACAGATAGAGAAAGAAACTCTAGAAATCAATTTTGGAATGAGACAATTATTTCAATAACTGTGTGGCCAGAATTTACCTTACTAAGAGACCATTGACCACAATATTTTTGTTTCGTACAGGGATACCTTCTCTAGCAGCAAGCCATATACACAGGTGAGCATTATTTCTATCACACGTAAACAATTAATCCAACTTACATGGGAACACTTATGGTCTTTCTTTGTCAAATGAGTCAACTAAAAACAGTCCTTTTGTAAATATTTTCTACTTCAAACAAGTAGAGAATGCTGTAATAATGGAAGAACAAGTGCGCCAGAAATGATCCACTACTTTCAAAAGTGATGGACATGGTACTTGTGGCAAAATCACAGGAAAACCGTGTAGAATGGAGAACACAAGCAGATCAACTCTTGGCAACCAGAACGATTGTGCCAGAGACAAAATTAATTGAAGATCTACAAATAACTTCACCAAATGAAACCTGGATATATCTGAGGGCAGAATAGTAACTGGACATTTGAAGGGAACAGTATCTTAATAGAGGATACGGTACATTGTGTGAAAATCCAGACATTCAGTTATCTGAGGAAAATACAATGACAAATGATGTCCTTGTACACCTAAGACATCAGAGGTTAAAACCAATGAGAAAAATAAACAGATGCCTGAGGTTCATCAACAGCCACACAGAAATCAATATCTTCCAAAATGCCCTACCTGTGGACTATTGCATACATGATTGTAAGTGTTTTCAGTGAAAGAACCTGTAATGTAGAGAGATGTTGTATATTTCTACAAGTATAGTGGACTTTCTCTTTAAGCCTCTGATCACATGATGTCAAGATGACATCATTGGCCATTTTGGAGAGAAATAGCTCCGTTTTGTTTGCTGCTTGTAGAGTGAATAAAGCTCCAGTTGTTAAACACTTTGGCCTCATATTCTTCTTGAAGCGTAACAGTAACAGAGTGTTGAAAAGGGTACTGTGTGGTTGTTGCGGTATTTAAACTCCAAAAAGCATTTGGTAAACTGCAACATAATAAACCCTCCAATAAAGTTAATTTTGTAGATAAATTGGACAATGGCAGCATGGATTTGAGTTTGACTGAGTGACAAGAAATAGAGAATGGTGATGAATGGTTGTTAGCCCGATTGGAGGTTATATATTATTATGGTCAGGTTCTCCCAGGGATCAGAACTAGGACCACAGTTTTGTTTGATCTGCGTCAATGACTTAGACTCAGGGATATGGGGCGCGATTCCAAAATTTCCAAATAACGTAAAACTTGGAAATTACCTCCCTTCACTGCCAGTTTTGGAATGATCCATTACCTTTGAACCTAGCCTCAAACTTTGCTACATTTAGTATTGATTCAGTTCAATTCCTCAGTTGCTATCCCACGTGGAACCAAATTGTTGAAAATCTTTGCGCTAAGCTGAGCTCCCACTATAATCACTCCACCATGGAGACTTTGCCTCTGTAATGTCACCCAGCTCTACCTCAGTCTTTAGGCATTGAAATTCACATCTACACTTTTGTCATGATATTCCAGTGTTATTTTGATTAAACTCCATCATACACCCTTTGTAAATTTCAGCTCATAACAAATTGTATTGGCCATATCTGAAACAACAAAAGAATATCTTGACCATTACTTAGTCTTGCTCACTTATTACACGTGTCCTTGCTGGTTTACACAGGTTTTTAGTCACCCAAAAGCTCCAACATACAATTCTGTTCAGTGTTTTTTTTTTCATTTTTTGGCGTCCCCACTCCCTACATCTATAAGTCAGGGATCCAATTAACTAAAGCTGCTATTAGCCGTAATAAGAAATTAAATTCGAAAAGACTCATTGTTAATAGAATGAAGTCAAGTGGGAGGAGGATGGCCTAGTGGTATTATCGCTGGACTGTTAATCCAGAGACCCAGGTTCCAATTCTGCCATGACAGATGGTGAATCCATTGTCGATTGTCGGGAAAAACCCATCAGGTTCACTAATGTGCTTTAGGGAAGGAAACTGCCATCTTACCTGGTCTGGCCTGCATGTGACTCCAGACCCACAGCAATGTGGTTGACTCTGAACTGCCCTCTGGCAATTAGGGACGGGCAATGAATGCTGCCTAGCCAGTGACGCCCTCATCTCATGAATGAATAAAAAAAAGTTGACCTAGCCAGCAACACCCTCATTCTGTGAATGAATAAAGAAAATCTACAACTTGTTCCAGCTTCAATCTACCCCTAAATTCACTATTGTCCTAGCTCTAGCTTTTTGATTAGCCTTTCTCTCCCTTTCCCTACATTAGTATTGATACCCTTTCTGTAAATGCCCATGCTTTGTAACTCAAAACCCCTCCACCCTGTGCAACCACTTAAAATCTACTTTAAATTCAGCTCTTCCTATTTTAGTAAGCTTTCCTATTTACTACTTCTTTGGCATGAAATCTAAATATATTTGATTTCTGCTTCAGTGATATGTTTTGGGATATTTTCCTACATTAAAGGTGGTGCTAAGTAAATGCCATTTCTTATAGCTGTTGGCCCAAAGTTAGATATCTCAACATAAATATTTAATATCCTCACACTCCTTGATCATTTTCATATAGTGTTAAAGTCCATTAATAGGTTACCAATTTCATTATCATTAGTCTGTCTCCATTTAGTCATTCATGCTGGTCAACATATGTAGACATTTTCTTCATTTGTTATGACTGAATTAAAAAATAACCTTATTCTATAAATGATGAGGCTTTTTGATTTTAGTTTCTTATTATGGCTAATAGCAGTTTTAGTTAATTGGATCCTTTATTGAATATTTTTGCATAAATTGGCTGTGTGAAACCAGATATATAATAAATTGCAATGCGTTATGATATTAATGATTTAGCAAATAATTAGCTGCTAGCAGAGGGTGATCACATTTATATTGTGAAAATCCAGCCCTGAGACTCTATGACAGAGTCAGGAAGATTCAGCAGACATGTGAAAATGACTGGTAGAACCTGGATATTGAAGTCTGACCCCATTTCTGAGAGATCCAAACTTTCCTGGTATGCGAAAGGGGATAGATTGTACTTCAGACAAGCAGGAAACTCAAACTCTGCAGGGTCATTTGAACTTAATGCTGAATTCAAATAGACCCCATTTTGGCAGCTGCAAGTTCTTTAATTCACAGAATGGGTGTCAAACATTGATGGAATAGACATAAACCTTTCTAAAAAGTGGGTAAAAGCTATATAAGTGCCACAATCTTACTTTTTTCTCAATGTCCTACTCTTTAACCTTGAAAAAGACTGAAGCTGTCAAGGTAAGGAAAAAGGACATTGTCAATGGATTTTTTTTTTGTTTGGCAGGCCGTCTGGTCAAGTACAAAAGTAAAACAGGAAAGATGATCAAACCATGGATAACAAGAAAAATTAGAGATAGTGTGAGATCCATGGAAGAGGCATACAAATTGGCAAGAGAGACAAAAGAGATCTGAGGAGTGGAAGCATTTTAGAATTCAGCAAAAGGGGACAAAGAGTTGATTTAAGAAAGGGGATATAGGGTACTATAATAAGCTTGTGGGGAACATAAAAAATGACTTTTAAAGTTTCTATAAATATGTAAAGAGAAAAAGATTGGGGATGACAAATGTATGTCCCTTACAGTCAGAAACAAGGGAATTTATAATGGGGAGCAAAGAAATGGCTGACCAACTAAACACACACTTTGACTTTATGTTCGCAAAGAAGAACACACGTTTCATACCAGAAACATACATGAACAGAGGGCTTAGTGAGAGGGACGTATTGAAGGAAATCAGTATTAGCAGGGAAATTGGTGGGATTGATGGCTGATAAATTCCCAGCCCTGAGAATCTATATTAGAATTAGAATTAAATTTTATTGTCATGCGTACTCAAGCATAGGAATACAGGAATACGGTGAAAAGTATAGAATATTTCCATTCTCTGGAGTCATAGTGGTTACAAAATCCAGGATTAAAAAACAACAGCAGAAATAAAGGCAAAAGAGCCAAAGGAAAGAAAAATGCCCAGATCTGAAAAAAGAAAGATATCCAGATCTTAGTAAATATGTACAGAATGCTCAGCCTCTTGTTCGGGTATTCAGGCCCAGCTGCTTTTTCATTCTTTGTGTGAAGAAATTTCTCCTCATCCCTGTCCCAAATGATTTACCCTGCATCCTTAGACTGTGATCCCTGGTTCTGGATTCCAATGCCATTGGAAACATCCTTCCTGAATCTGTCTTTTTTTTAATTCTGTTACAATTTTATAGGTTTTCTCATTCATCCATCCCAACATCCCAGGTACACTCCGGTAAACCTTTGCTGCTCAAGCTCTATAATAAGAACATCCTTCCTCAGATAAGGAGACCAAAATTGCATACAATATTCCAGGTGTGCTCTCATCAAGGCCCTATATAATTGCAGAAAGACGTCCCTGCTCCTATATTCAAATAGTCTGGCTATGAAGATCAACATACAGTTTGCCTTCTTTGCTGCCTGCTGCACCTGCATGCTTACTTTCAGTAACTGTTGTATGTTGACACCCAAGTCTCATTGCACATTACCCTGCCTGAACTTATAGCCATTCAGACAATAATCTGCCTTCCTATTTGTGCAACTGAAGAGGATAACCTCACATTTATCCCTATTATGTTGCATCTGTCATGTATTTCCCACTCACTCAGTCTGTCCAAATCACTCTGAAGCATTTCCACATCCACTTCTCATCTCACTCTCTAGGCTTTATGTCATCTGCAAATTTGGAGATGTGACATTTAGTTCCCTCATCCAAATCACGAATATAAACTGTGAAAAGCTGGGGTCCTAGCACTGATCCAGGCAGTACCACACTTGTTACTGCCTGGCATTCAGAAAAAGATCTGTTTATTCCTACTAAGACAACAAGGTGCAGGGCTGGATGAACACAGCAAGCCAAGCAGCATCATAGGAGCAGAAAGACTGACGTTTCGGGCCCAGACCCTTCATCAGAAAAGGGGGAGGGGAAGGGGGTTCTGAAATAAATAGGGAGAGAGTGGGAGGCGGATAGAAGATGGATAGGGGAGAGGATAGGTGGAGAGGAAACAAACAGGTCGAAGAGGCGGGGATGGAGCCAGTAAAGGTGAGTGCAGGTGGGGAGTTAGGGAGGGGATAGGTCAGTCCAGGGAGGACGGACAGGTCAAAGGGGCGGGATGAGGTTAGTAGGTAGGAGGTGGGGGTGCGGCTTGAGGTGGGAGGAGGGGATAGGTGGGAGGAAGAACAGGTTAGGGAGGCGGGGATGATCTGGACTGGTTTTGGGATGCGGTAGGGGGAGGGGAGATTTTGAAGCTTGTGAAATCCACATTGAAACCATTGGGCTGCAGGGTTCCCAAGCGGAATATGAGTTGCTGTTCCTGCAACCTTCGGGTGGCATCGTTGTGGCACTGCAGGAGGCCCAGGATGGACATGTCGTCTGAGGAATGGGAGGGGGAGTTGAAATGGTTCGCAACTGGGAGGTGCAGTTGTTTATTGAGAACCGAGCGTAGGTGTTCTGCAAAGCGGTCCCCGAGCCTCCGCTTGGTTTCCCTGATGTAGAGGAAGCCACACCGGGTACAGCGGATGCAGTATACCACATTGGCAGATGTGCAGGTGAACATCTGCTTGATGTGGAAAGTCTTCTTGGGGCCTGGGATGGGGGTGAGGGAGGAGGTATGGGGACAGGTGTAGCACTTCCTGCGGTTGCAGGGAAAAGTGCCGGGTGTGGTGGGGCTGGAGGGGAGTGTGGAGCGGACAAGGGAGTCACGGAGAGAGTGGTCCCTCCGGAAAGCAGATATGGGTGGGGAGGGAAAGATGTCTTTGGTGGTGGGGTCGGATTGCAGATGGTGGAAGTGTTGGAGGATGATGCGTTGGATCCGGAGGTTGGTGGGGTGGTACGTGAGGACGAAGGGGATTCTTTTTTGGTTCTTATTGCGTGGACGGTGTGTGAGGGATGAGTTGCGGGAGATGTGGAAGACACGGTTGAGGGCGTTCTCGACCACTGAGGGGGGGAAGTTACGGTCCTTGAAAAACGAGGACAACTGAGATGTACAGGAGTGGAATGCCTCATCCTGGGAGCAGATGCGGAGGAGGCAAAGGAATTGGGAATAGGGGACAGCATTTTTGCAGGAAGGTGGGTGGGAGGAGGAGTATTCTAGGTAGCTGTGGGAGTCGGTGGGCTTGAAATGAATATTGATTTCTAGGTGGTTGCCCGATATGGAGACAGAGAGGTCCAGGAAGGGGAGAGAGGTATTAGAGATGGTCCAGGTGAACTTAAGTTTGGGGTGGAAGGTGTTGGTGAAGTGGATGAACTGTTCGAGCTCCTCGTGGGAGCACGAGGCGGCGCCGATACAGTCATCAATGTAATGGAGGAAGAGGTGGGGTTTAGGGCCGGTGTAGGTACGGAAGAGGGATTGTTCCACGTAATCTACAAAGAGGCAGGCGTAGCTTGGGCCCATGCGGGTACCCATGGCCACTCCCTTTGTCTGTAGGAAGTGGGAGGAATTGAAAGAGAAGTTGTTGAGGGTGAGGACGAGTTCGGCTAAGCGGATGAGGGTGTCAGTGGAGGGGGACTGGTCGGGCCTGCGGGACAGGAAGAATCAGAGGGCCTTTAGGCCATCTGCATGGGGAATGCAGGTGTAGAGGGACTGGATGTCCATGGTAAAGATGAGGTGTTGGGGACTGGGGAATTGGAAGTTCTGGAGGAGGTGGAGGGCGTGGGTGGTGTCATGGACATAGGTAGGGAGTTCCTGGACCAAGGGGGAGAAAATGGAGTCCAGATAGTTGGAGATCAGTTCGGTGGGGCAGGAGCAGGTGGAGACAATGGGTCGACCAGGGCATTCAGGTTTGTGGATTTTGGGAAGGAGGTAGAAGCGGGCAGTGCGGGGTTGGGGAACGATGAGGTTGGAGGCCGTGGGTGGGAGGTCACCTGAGGTGATGAGGTTGTGGATGGTTTGGGAGATGATGGTTTGGTGCTCAGCGGTCTGCTCCTATGATGCCGCTTGGCCTGCTGTGTTCATCCAGCCCTGCACCTTGTTGTCTCGGATTCTCCAGCATCTGCAGTTCCTACTATCTCTGTTTATTCCTACTGTTTATTTCTTATCTACCAACCAGTTTTCTGTACATCTCAATACACTAGCCTCAATCCCATGAGCTTTAATTTTAAACAGTAATCTCTTTCCTGGGGCTTTGTTAAAAGCCTTTTGAAAGTCCAAATAAATCACATCCACTACATCCCAGTTTATCAAATCCATGAGTTACATCCTTGAAGAATTTATCAAGCATAATTTCTCTTCTTAAAAATCCATGCTTACCCAATCTGATCCTGCCAGTTTTCTAAGGTATTAAGCTCAGGTATTAATTTTTTCATAATGGACTGTAGCATTTTCCTCACTGCTGACATCAGGCTGACTGGTTTGTAAATTCCTTCATGCTATGGAAGTCCCTACCACAGAAGGGTTAGCATGTTGGCTTAGTGGTTAGCCCTGCTGCCTTACAGCGCCAGGGACCGCAGTTCAATCCCAGCCTCGGGCGACTGTCTGTGTGGAGTTTGCGCATTCTCCCTGTGTCTGTGTGTGTTTCCTCAGTGATCTGGTTTCTTCCCACAGTCTGCAGATGTGGATTGGCTGTGCTAAATTGCCTGTAGTGTTCAGGGATATGAAGGTTAGGTGGATTAGACATGGGGGTTGCAGGGATAGGGTGGGGATGTGAGTCTGGGTGGGATGCTGTTCAGAGAGTTAATGTGGACTTGTTGGGCTGAATGGCCTGCTTCCACACTGTAGGGATTCTAGAAGGCATTCAAGGTCAAACATTTTACGATTTCAAGAAGGAATTAGATATAGCACTTGAGGCTAAAGGGTTCAATGGATATGGGTAAAAATAGGATCAGGCTTGAATGATTAACTATAATCATAATGAATGATGGTTCAAGCTTAAAGGACTGAATGGCCGACTCCTTCTCCTATTTTCTCTCGTTCTATGTTTAATTGAGCATTGCAATTACTTTGCTGCCACTCCACTTTAGTGTTTAACTACCACCTGGCTCTCGCACTGCTCTTTTGCAGATTTTCCATCCCCATTCTTGCGGTGCTCCACCCGTGCTGTGCTCTGCTAGAATCACTGTTTAACTGCTCTCCGCTGTTGCATTGCTCCCTCTCTAACTCACTGCTTTTCCCCTTCTCCACCCTTGCACTGCTTCATTTGGACTCACTATTTAAGTCTCCTGGCACTTGTGCTGTTCCCTTTCAGACTCACTGTTCAACCTGTTGTTTCCTCTCATACTGCTCCATTCGTACTCACTTTTTTAATCCCCTTGCCACTCTCATCTTTATTTGGTTGCTAAAATCTTTGATATTAAACTAGCTGAGACTGTTAAAACAGGTGGCTATTTAATGGGGGTTTCATCGCACCTATTTGTGGTGGCTGAATGCCTGGTCTCTAAAATCATGCTCAGTGTTGGTGCTTAATTGAAAATCAGAATCCCATATCAATAATAGAAACTCTTTTGTGGGTATCATCCAACAGTGCTATCCAAGCAGCTTTTATTCAGCAGGAAGACAGAAGAGACTACAGAAAGTCAAAAGAAACATTTTTTGTATTGGACCAGGAAGAACAAGTTGTTTCCCTGAACAACACAAAGTTTCAATCCTTACTGCCCTGGGTTATTCCCCTCGTTGCTGCTCTTTCCAGACTAGGCTGCCATTCCTTCTTTGAATTTTCTTTCAAGCTGTCAATAATCTACAGGCCAAATGATTTTAACCAACCAGCAGAATATGAATGAGGCCAAAGAATGAAAATATTCAAAGCCTTAAAGACTCAGAGAATGTTTAATACTTGTCTTGGCTTCCTCTTTGCTACTTAAAACTCAATTCCAGTTAAGATCCTCCACCTTTACCCAAAGTTTCTTCTTTCTTTTGTTAATTTGTTAAATCTGGAGTATAAAACTTTTCCTAAACAATCACAATTATATTAACAGATCGCTGTTATTCCATATCTAAAGAAAGTTGACGTATTGTGCTGATAAATATCAATTGGAAAAGCAAACCACTTTAAAAAATCAAAATCAATTTTGTCTTTGTTTTTGAATCATGTTTTGTATCCTGCCATCTTTGCTTTTAGGCCTTGTTTTTGGAAGCTAAGCCTACTATTATCTGTAATCACTCGTAAGATTGACTGCAATAATACCCATTATTACTTTCTGTATTCTGCAGCCCAAAGTGCTACATAATTGGGCTTCCCTGACAATGCAGCATTTAAATAGAGAAGAAATAAAGGCGTTAGATACTGTTTGCTGCTTATCAAAGTCAAAGGGTCTGCGAAAGACTGTTCTTTCTCCTGTGTTAGGTATTTTGATAAACGTTGCTTGATATCAATTGAAGCTTATCCAGTATTGGTTTGACAGTTTCACTTCACTACTACATTATAATGGAGCATTGGGAACATTATTTGACAATCCAGAATACTTTTCACTTACAGAAGACTCCTTCGCTTAGAAATACACAAAGAGTAAGAATAAAACACACAACTCCAGTAAATAAAGATGTTGCAAAATATTGAATTTTAGAGTGTTACTTGTTATATTTCTTCAGAAAAATACCTACATGAAGTTCAGATCCTTAATCTCTTTAATTAAAATAAATATGTTAAAACTTTGTTAAAGTTTGTGTTAAAATAATTTATTGATTAGTGTCAGTTTACTCATCATTTATTGATCAAATGATTTATTGCTGCTTTTTTCTTTTACTGTGATTTTACTTAAACAACTGAAGCAGAATGGGGTCAGATTTATAAAGGATATTCAAAGCATACAAGCCTATATTTAATGTACAATTGTGATTGATATTTTATTCAGAAACTTAGATTGGCTCCTTCTAATTGAATTAATGCTAATGTAACCATTAAAAAAAGGAAATCATAGTCTCCTGGATTACTAGATAATGTTTAAGCTCATATGTATTTTCAACATTTGTAACCTCAATATTTTTCAAAGCCTCTTTTTGTCCCATGCAATATAAAACTATAGATATTTGCTGCATATAAAGTGATTAATTGAACCATGATAGTTCTACGGCCTCTTTGCTAGAGAAAACTAAGATAATTCATTGTTTCCTCCTTGCTTATACCTTCCTTAACTAATTCAAACAGTTATCATGTGTATAGAAATTTCTCCTAATCCCTCTCCTCTCTTGCTTTGTGACAATTTTGTATTCATACCCTTCGTAATCCACTCCACAAGAAAATAAAGAATGGATTGAATTCCACAGTGCAATTTGGGACATTCAAATTGTAATGAATAGATAATTATGTCTGTTTAGGATAAATGAGAACAAGAGACATTAGCTGTGATGCCATAATTTTACAGGAGTAATTTTACAAAGATCAAGAATGCACTTTTAACAAGAAAACTCAATGTTGTATCAAGAAAAAGTCTCATAAGATGCTACCTCCTATCCATTTTTCTGTTTGCCTCAGAAACCTCAACAATGGATAAAGATCTGTGAAGAAAATAAAGTTGAAATGTGCATGTTCAGATGAATGCTTAAAAATTCATATACAAGTTATAAAACAAATAAATTGGTGCTTAGCTTATACATCAGGCAAATAGGACCTTAAAAATTAAATATAGAAAAAGAAAATACTAGTAGTTTGGCCATTTGATCAGAGCGCAAAGGTGACAGACATGCCTCCTCGAGGGCAAAATGAAGGGGAGCAGAAGGTATAGTTGCAGTGGATGTTGCAGTGTAGTTGCAGTTGACTTACACTGGATGTGCGAGAATGGCACATGACAGATTAGTTTGGCAAATCATGACAACAGATACCCTGGTAGGAATTGCTAAAGGCAGAAGCAGTTTTGAGTGGATCAAAAGCATCAAGGGTGACTTAACAAGTAAATTGACAATAATTTTAAGGTGCATTTTGAATGTTACTAATGGGACCATCAAGCATCACCTTGTTAAAGGAGGCAACAAATAAATGGGAACGCAATACTGTCCCTCTCCAGCAGCCAGTGAGAGGGTCAGCATGCTGTATCAGGAAAGGTACATACGCACAGGCATCAGCAATTAAAGGCAGGGAGAGCATCAAGTGCCAGTTCTGCAGGGGCATTGGCTCTTGATCCAAGGAACAGAGCAAGGGAAAGTGAGATATTCCTTGGGATAGAAGGCCGTGCACAAGAAGAAATGCCGGACATAGGATCCCAATGTCCACAGTCCGAGTACAATAAGATGTTTGCAAAGCAGACTAAGGCCAATTTAATACACTGATATTAGTTATGAACTTTGCTTCCTTTAAGCTACAAGCAACATTATGGTTGTATGGGACTGGTGTTGCTTTCTTCATTTTGCACCCCATATTAAGCATCTAGGCCCACATCACACAATGGCAAGGCTGATGCATTGACTGAGTGCAGCACAGTATTCACGTCCAATTTCTAAACCCATTGAGGGAGCAAAGCTGGGAAGTCAAAAATTAGAAGGAGGTGCACTAACAATATGTGAAATCTTCAGTGACTGGAAACTTGAGACACTGGTAATACAGATGGAGAGGCTCCGAGGACCGTCTGTCTGCTCTAGGCCAACTTGAAAGAAGCACATAAAACAATTCAGGATGAGACAGGGAAGATGTTGTGGGAAGGAAACCAAGGGCAAGGGCCGCATTATGGGAGATGGGTTGGACCTTGTTAAGGGCCCTGTCAACAACGGTGCTAGGGAATCCTAAGTTGAGGAAGAAGGTGGACATTTCGGACACCCTCTTGTCAAAGTTGCCATCATCAGATCAGATGTGGCGGAGACAGAGGGGGAGAATGAAATAGTCTTTTAAGAAGCAGCGCGAAAGGATATACAGTCAAGGTAACTGTGGGAGTTGGTGGGGTTATAGTGGATATTGGTGGCCAGCCTATCCCCAGAAATGGAAACAGAGATGTTGAGGAAGGGAAAGGAGGAGTCAGAGATGGACCAGGTGAAGGTGAGAGCGGGGTGGAAATTGGAAGCGAAATACAAGTAGATAAAATTTTCCAATTCAGGATGAGAGAAGGAAGCAGCACCCATGATGTCATCATTTTATTGGAGGAAGAATGAGTGGGGGCCAGACTAGGACTGGAACAAGGAATGCCCCACACTCCCCACAAAGAGACAGGTATAACTGGCGTCCATACGGACAACCATGGGCACACCTTTAACCTGAAGAATATGAGAGGAGTTAAAAGAGAAGTTGTTCACAGTGAGGATGAGCTTGGGCAGGTGGAGGAGGGTGATGGTGGATGCCCATCACCATTTTTTTTCTTTTCCTTTTAGGCATTAAGGTTGCCCTACCCCTCAGTTCCACTTCATCCTTTGGCTCATTTGATGTTCTAACAAGAAACATTTTCTTTTCCTTTCAGGCATTAAGGAGCACAAGATGCAACAACTCAGAGATACCCATGCCCCTTAGGATCCTTCAGCTCCCCCTTCCCCCGACTCCATTCCACGCCCAATCCCACCTCCTGTCGTGTAACTGATTTCTCAGTTTTCCTACGCCTCATGATCTCCAAACCCTGCACAGCCCGCTTCTATCTCTATCCTAAAATTCTCAAATAGAACTGTCTGTTTCTGCCTGCTCATGCGTCATGGAACTAATCTCTTCCTACCTCAACTCGATTTTTTTTCTCCCCTTGTCCAGTCCCTTCCCATTTAAAACTGTGATTCCTCTGATGCTTTATGTCAGTTTCAGGATTTTCAGTTTGCAGGCTCAAGCCACCTCCTTTTTACAATGGACATACAATCACTTATATGTCCATCTCCTGTCAGGATGGTCTCAGGGCTCTCCATTTCTTCTTGGAAGAAAGGCCTGAACCGTCCCCATCCACCACAACCCTCCTCTACCTGGCTAAGATCGTGCTCACTTTGAACAACTTCCTTTTAATGCCTCTCACTTTCTTCAGAGGTCAAAAGTGTGGCCATCGGTACTCGCCTGGGCCCTAGTTAGGCCTATCTCTTTCTGGAGTATGTGGAATAATCCTTGTTCCAGTCCTACTCTGGCCCCCTGTCTTTGTCCGGTAGATCGATGACATCATGGGTACTGCTTCCGTCTCTCATCCTGAATTGGAAAATTTTATCTATTTCGCTTCCATTTTCAATCCCGCTGTCAACTTCACCTTGTCCAACTTTGACTCCTCCTTTCCCTTCCTTAACATCTTTGTTTCTATTTCTGGGCATAGGCTGGCAACCAATATCCAATACAAATCTATCCGAGGATTCCACAGTGCTGTAGGTGACAAGGCCCTCAGGCAGGTCTGACCCATCTCCTGCACTTTGCTCCACACTCCCTGTCTTCCCTCCCACAATAGCGATAAGTCCCATTTGTCCTCACCTACCATCCCAGCAGCATTCACATCCATAGGATCATTAGTTGCCATTTCTGCCACCTTCAGCAGGATGCCACTACCAGACACATATTCAACTCCCCTCCTTTTGTCATTTTTATTCCAGAAACCGTTCCCTCCAGATACTGTGGTGTTCTCCTCTTTCATCCCAACACGTCCTCACGGCCTCATGGCACCTTGCTCTGCAATTGCAGAAGGTGTAACACCAGCCTGTTTACTTCCTTCCTCCTCACCATCCAAACACACCTTCCAGGTGAAACAGCACTTTACCTGCACTTCGCTCAATCTAGTCTACTGTATTTGCTGCTCACAATGTGGCCTCCTCTACATTGGGGAAACGAAGTGCACACTGTGTAACTGTTTTGCAGAACAACTATGTTTCGTCCACAAAAAAGACCCTCAGCTTCCACTGCCTGCCATTCAAAACACCACCACGTTCCCTGGCTAACATCTCTGTTTCAGGCTTGTTGCAGTGCTCCAACAAAGCTCAGTGCAAGCTGGAAGAACAGCACCTCATTTTCTGCTTGGGAACTCTGCAGCCTTCTCATCTTAATATCAAGTTCAACAATCTTGGTGCTTGAGGCCGTGCCCTTTCTCCAACCCTAGTACACGGCCTTGTTATCACGTGGCTGCTTCCGCACACAATCTGTTCTCAACCACTAACGTCCTCATTAGCAGCTATTCATTCCCCCAGACTGACCTTTAACAACTCCTTTGTCTGTCCAGCTGTTTTTCTCTCTCTTTGGGCTCTATCTCCACTTATTGTTTACTCTCCCCTTCTCTCCCACCCCAATTTCTTCATAAATACCAACCATTTCCTGGCTACCATCAGCTCTGAAGAAGGATGACGGAACTCGATGTTAACTCTGATTTCTCTCCATGGATCTGCCAGACCTGCTGAGTGTTTCCAGCAATTTGTGCCTTTGTTTTTATGTGCATAGGAACTAGATTGTGGTGTTGAGTAATAAATCATTTAACAATAGTATAGATCTTGTGTTTTACCTTTGATAGTTTTTACTGCTTAAAGATACAAAGGTACGGTTAATTGCATGGGAGTGAAATAGGTTTGGATTAATACAGCTTAGGACATGATCCGTGTGGTCCAGCTGTATGCACCCCTCGTCTACGAGCTCTGGAATCCAGCAATTACCAACCCCTCATGACTATTATGGTGCCACTCCAATCCACTTGCAGGATGATTAAGAAGCAAAGACTTACATTGCAGGGTATTCAGCAACTAGCATTGAAAGGCTTCAGCAGGAACACCGACATTCATGGACAGGGCTCCAGCTCACAAGTTGGACCAGACTCCATCTCGGATGCTCACTTCATCTTTTGGTATTCACTCTCTTAGCATTTACCAGCATGCTCATTGCATCCCTGTCTTGTATTGTCATGTCATGTCTGTTAGGTCATTGGTGGTTCCGTCAGAGCCAATGGTTATCATATTGTTGTATTAACATGTTCTTTAGTGAAAACGCACGCAGAAAAGGTAATTGCCATGCTTGTCAGTAGGGATCCATCAGGGAGGAAGCATCTTGCTGTAGGGCACTGAAACATCAATTTAACGCCCACAGCATTTGGCAGTTGCCTGGATGGTAAACATATTGCACAGTTTTTGAATCAAATTACCATATTGGAAACTAGATGAGGACTAGTCCTCAGTTAAGTCTAGAGGGTGAGTGCTGTCTGTCAGAGGTCCTCTACAGTCAGTCAAGTGCACAGTCCGCATACACAGTTAGGGGTTTGGCCACCATCAGTAATCCGCTGGGGTTTGGGTTGCTCATGGTCAGTAAGTTCTATCTGAATATAGTCTAGGGAGCGGGCAGTGATCATTCCTGTAGGAACAGTACTAGCAGTCAGGGAATCACATATCATCTGTTAGGGAATTACAAACACAATGGTCAGGGGTCGGGTCAGTCATGTCAAGGGGCTACTTGTCAAAGTTAGTCGAGGATCTGGGGTGAATACACTCCGGGGTCTCGTGTTGATCATTCATGAGAATTCGAAGGGTGCCTATAGGGGCAGCAGGGGTTATCACTGCCAAAAGAGGTGGGTAATCAAGGTTGGGACGAGGATGATAATGGATGGAAACTCGAGGTGTATTGGGGTATGTGGAACAACTTCAGAGGGCATGGTAAGCTACAGCAGGAAGGTTAATGACAGTGACTATAATTGTGGCCTGTACAGGGGGAGCATACAGGAGCAAGGTGGGCATTATTAAGCTGAAATGCCAGGGTTCAGGGGACAGGGAGGACAGTTGCAAAATAAGTTCAATGTAATAATTCCACTTCAGACATGGTGGAATCTTTTAAAAGTCTAGTTGATTAGAGTTCAGAACCAGTATGTTTCTGTGAAAATGAAGGACAAGGATGGCAAGATTTGAGAACTTTTAATGACAAGAGAAATTGACAGTTTAGTCAAAAATAAAGAGGTATACAGAAGGTTTAGGAAACTGAAGACAGAGAAAGCCCTCAAAGAATACAAAGATGACAGGAAAGAGCTCAAACAAGGAGTTTGGAGGGCTGAAAGGGGCCATGAAATGTAATTGGCAAGCAAGATGAAGACAAATCCCAAGTGTTTTATACATATATAAGGAGCAAGGGAATAACTAGGCAAAGGGTAGGTCTACTCAAGGACAAAGGAGAAAATTTATGCTTGGAGCTATAGGAAGCAGGTGAGGTCTTAACAAATACCTTGCATTCACAAAGGAAAAGGACATCATGGATGGCGAATTTAGAGAGAGATGTGTTGATCTTCTAGGGAAGGCCAATATAAAAAAGGAGGTGGTGTTGGGTGTTTTAAAAAACATTAAGGTAGTCAAGTCCCCTGGACCTGATAGGATCTATCCCAGAATGATTAGGGAAGCGTGAGGAAATTGCTAGGGCCTTGTATGAAATCTCTGCATCCTCTTTAGTCATAGGAGAGGTCCAGGGGATTTGAGAATAGCCAACGTTGTTCCTTTGTTTAAGAAGAGCAGCAGGGATAATCCAGAAAATTACAGACAGGTAAGCATTACATCAGTGATAGGGAAATTATTGGAGAAGATTCTTAGGGACAGGATTTATTCACATTTGCAAAAATATGGACTTATTAGCAACAGGCAGCATGGCTTTGTGAAGAGAAGGCCTTGTCTCACAAACTTGACTGAGATTTTTGAGGAAGTGACAAAGATGATTGCTGAGGTCAGGATGGATATTGTCCATATTGACTTTAGCAAAGCCTTTGACATGGTCCCTCATGGCAGGCTGATTAAAAAAAGGTGAAGTCACATGGAATCTTCAGTGAGCTGGTAAGTTGAATACAGAGCTAGCTTAGTCATAGAAAACAGAGTGTATTGGTGGAAACATGTTCTTCTGACTGGAGATCCTTGACCTCACACTACTCCAACAGGCCATTACACTCCAACCCCACATCTCCCAAATGTGGAGACACATCAAAGATCAAAAAAAAACAGGATCAGTGCTGGAACCCCTGAGTTTGTAATATAAATACATTTTTCTCCAAAAGGTGTATTTGGTCTGATTATTAGGTTTTGCGTATGACACAAAGATTGGGGGAGCTGTATATGGTGAGGAGGACTGCCAGAGGATACAGTAGAGAAATGGCAGATGGAGTTTAAGCTGGACAAATTTGAGGTGATACATTTTGGAAGATCTAATGCAGGAGGGAAATATACAGTAAATGACAGAACTAGTAGCATCAACATACAGAGGCATCTAGGCATACGGTGTACAGTTTCCTGAAAGTGGCAACCCAAGTGGATAAGATGGTCAAGAAGGTGGGCATGCTTGCCTTTGTCGATCGGGGCATGGAGTATGAAAATTAGCAAGTCATGTTGCACCTGTATAGAACTTTAGTTAGGCTCCATTTGGAATATTGCATCCAATTCTGATCGCCACACTACCAGAAGAATGTGAAGGCTTTGGAGAGGGCACAGAAACGGTTTACCAGGATATTGCCAAGTTTGGAGGAGAGATTGAACAAACTTGGTTTGTTTTCACTTGAATGTTGAAAGAAGAGGGATGACTTGATAGAAGTTTATAAAATTATGAGAGGCATAGATAGATTGGATCATTGGGGGCTTTCTCCCAGGATAGAAATATCAATTACTAGGGGACATAGATTTAAGGTAAAAGTAGGTAATCTTAAAGGAGATGTGATAGGCAAGATTTTTACACAGAGGGTGGTAGTATCTGGAATGCAATGCCAGAGAAGGTGGTGGAAGTGGATACAATAGCAATATTTAAGAGGTGTCTTGACAGGTAGATAAGTAGGCAGGAGATAGAGCGATTCAAACTGCATAGAAGCAAAATAATTTTCATTTAAAAAGGCATCATGTGTCGAGATAGTCTTGGCGGGTCAAAGGTTCTATTGCTGTGCTGTTTTTTTTTGATCTTTGATGTGTCTCCACATTTGGGAGATGTGGGGTTGGAGTGTAATGGCCTGTTGGAGTAGTGTGAGGTAAAATGGGACCTGCTGGCTTTGGGGAAGTACCTGGCGACTAGACAGAGCCATGCTGATGGTGTCTAGTGTAAGCTGCATCCCTGCCATCACTTTTCATTTTCTGGCAAAGTGTTACTAGAGAACAGCTGGGACAATGCCCAGGGTGGCAGAGGCAGTGTCTAATTGACAGAACTATGCTGGATGCTGGAGCAAGACCTGAGGGCTCCTGGAGTTTGGGACCAAACTCTTCCAGTGGCTCTGAAGGTGATAGGCACTCTGAACATCTATGTTCCCCCATAGAGTTACTGTAGGATTTCTCCATGCTATGATCTTGGTACAATAATTATATGGGCGTACACCAATATCAATATATAAATTGGATCCTCTTTTTCTGTTCAGTCATCTGCTGCCCTTGAGAGTGCATCCATCATTCCTTGTGCCTCGCCTGGAACAGAGCTGGTGATTGTATGTTCTGATGTTGCTAAACACTGCTCCTAACTCATCAGGAGTGCTGTAAGGATTTATCATACACTGTAAACAATGTGAAGTTTTGTTGTGCTGGTCACGTTGACTTAAGGAGACAAAGCATTTTTCTCCATTAGGGTTTTTGGAATGTCAGCAACTGAAGTAAGGATTCCTAGTGCTGGAAACTTTAAACAAACCAATTGTGTTGAAAACTCACAGACGCTCCATTCATTTTGGATCAATTTTGGAATCAAAGGTTAGCTGCTGCATAATTGTAAACTTTTAATTTGTATAAATTTTATGCTCTATAAAGTCAGATATACAAGAGATTGCACCTATATTTTGCAGAATGATTTGAATACATATTGCAATCATGCAATCATTTAAGTACTTCACAATGCAATGTAATGCATATGAGATAAAGAATGAATAAGATACAAGATAAACAATGAAGGGAATAGAATCAGCCGAGGAAAACTTTGAAAGAGTCCCCACTGACAACGTTGTTGCCTTCAGTGTTGAAACAATGCATTAGGCAGAGGGTTCAGGGTGGGCATTCTGTCACCTTCCTGCCACTGGCTGATCTGGGACAGGAATGTTTACGGGTGGACCTTGTCGGCCTGATACCGATCAAGGCCCAAATATGAAAAATGAATGACCACTTAAAGCCTCATCAACCGCTGCAGGTATTTAGTCAGTGGAAGATCACCATCAGGGATAGCTGAAACGGGCTCCAAAGGGGGCCACAGGTTTTCCCCATTTAATGGCACTCAGTGCCTGATCAAGTGACCTGACCTGCTGAAAGCCCACCGACTGCTCCTTGTTCCAAACCCTCCCAAGCTAAGAAGACCTTCCCCATGACCATCACTCACTTATTCACTGGAATCTTGGTTGTGGCTACAGAAATGCCTACTTATTCACCTTCAGTTGATTACTCAATGATTATTGCCTTTCCACATTTTTGCTCATCCCCTCTGCAACAGAGCCAACTATAGTGCCAAGAATTTGACCATTGTTGTTTTTCCCTGAGAGACCATTCCCCTCAACAGTACATCAAAGTGGTATATCTGCTTTTTATGGAATGGCCAGAGGGGATTCCTGCACTGCCTCCTGTTCCTTTCACTCTGCTTAGTGGTCACCCATTCCCATCTTTCCTATGGAGTATTAGCCTGCGGTGTGACCACATCTTGATAAGTCGTATTCACTGTTCTCTCCTTATTGCAGATACTCCACAGTGTTCCTAGCTGCCACTCCAGCTCCAAAACCCAGAGTTCCAGGAGCTGCAACTGGAGACACTTCCTGCACATATGCTGGTCCCGTGTACAGGGAATGTTTCTGGTTTCTCACATAGAGCAGAAGGAGCACAGCCCGACTTTGAGCACTCCTGCCCTGACTCGCCCTTTTAAATTAAACATTTTAGAAGATGCTTAATATCAAATAATATCAATTTCTCTAGAGCCCTTCTTTCCTATTCTCTGTTACAGCAGAATAGATCCCTTAGAAAGTATAAACCATGAAAAGAGCTTGCAAACTATAAGCAATAAAAATTGTAAATGTTTACCTGATCTTATCTACTACTTACCAATCAGCTGTCTCCCTTGGATCCTCTACTACTGAAGTAGGGTAAGACCATTTCAGTTTTCCTGTGATGTAACTGTTTGTTTCTTCCCAACAAGCAGGATACTTTCCCAGACTGCTTCACCATGATGCTGACTGCAAAGGCACCCCTCCCAGAGGCCAACATATTGTATGAATTCAAGAAGCAGTTGGAAATGGCACTTGGGGCTAAAGGGATCAAAGGATATGTGATAAAAGCAGGAACCAGTTATTGAGTTGGATGATTGGCCATGATCATAATGAGTAGTGGAGCAGGCTTGAAGGGCCAAATGTCCTACTTTTCCACCTAATTTTAATGCATTGCCAATTATTTTCCAAAATTCTTTTGATTTCAGAATGATTCCTGTGGACTGGAAGCTTGAAAATGTCATTTAACTATTTAAGAAAGGAGCAGGGGGAAAACAGAGACCTACAGACCCATCAGCCTACAGCAGTAGTAGGAAAAAGTGCTAGATTGACCGTAAAGGATGTGATAAATGGGCACTTGGGAAAAAATCTGATTGGGTTTAGTCAACATGGATTTGTGAATGAAAAATTCTGTTTGTCAAACCTGGACTTTTTTCAGGATATTACTAACCAAATTGATAAAGGGTCGTCAATGGATTTAATACATATGGAATTTCAATAGGCTTTTGATGCAGTCCACCACTGATGGTTGGTTAGCAACATTAAAGCACATGGTATAGGTTGATGAATGATAGCAGACCTTTAAGAAAAAGAGTTCATGACTCACAGCAAAGACATCTCCAAGTGAGAAAAGAGGGATTGTAGGAAAAGAATAAACCAATCATGGTTAACCAAGGAAGTTCAGGCTAGTATCAAATTGAAAGAAAAGGACATACATTATGACAAAGATTAGAGATTTTGTTTATTCACTCATGGGATGTGGAGATCGCTGGCAGACCAGCATTTTATTAACCACTACTAGTTGCCTTTTAGAAGGTGGCGGTGAGCTGCCTTCTTGAACTGCTGCAGTCCACCTGCTGTAGGTTTACTTACAATGACGTCAGGAAGGGGATTCTAGGATTTTGACCTAGCAACAGTAAAGGAACGATGACGTATTTCCAAGTCAGGATCGCAACTGGCTTGGAGGGTAACTTGCAGGTGGTAGTGTTCCCAGGTATCTGTCCTTCTAGATGGAAATGGTTGTGGTTTTGGAAGGTGCGGTCTAAGGATCGTTTGTGAATTTCTGCAGTACATTTTCTAGATGCTACACACTGCTGCTAATGAGCATTGGTGATGGAGGGAGTGGATGCTTGTGGATATGGTGCCATTCAAGAGGGCTGCTTTGTGGTTGTGTCAAGCTTCTTGTGTGTTATTGGAGCTGCACCATTCCAGTTAAGCTGGGGAACACTATTGATTACACCTTCCATCACTTTACTGATGATCGAGAGTTGACCGGTGGGGCAGTAGTTGGGCAGATTGGATTTGTCCTGCTTTTTGAGTACAGGACATACTTAGGCAATTTTGTTAGGTAGATGTCAGTGTTACAAATCTATTGGAAGAGTTTGGCGACGGGAGTGGCAAGTTCTGGAGCACAGATCTTCAGAGCCCATTGTCTTTGCAATAGCCAGTGCCTCTAACCAGTTCTTGATATCATGTGGAGTGAATCGAAACAGCTGAAGACTGGCATCTGTGATGTTGCGGATCACTGGAGGTGGTCGATATGGATCATCGACTTGGTATTTCAGGCTGAAGATTGCTGCAAATGCTTCACCCTTATCTTTTGCACCGATGTGCCAAGCTCTTCCATCATTGAGGATGGGGATATTCGTAAAGACTCTTCCTCCAGTGAATTGTTTAATTGTCAACCACCATTCACGACAACAGGACTATAAAGCTTAGATCTGATCCAGTGGATGTGGGATTGTTTAGCTCTATTGATCATTTGCTGCTTATGCTGTTTGGGATGCAATTACTTATTTGGTAACTTCACCAGACTGACACCTCACTTTTAGGTATGCCTGGTGCTGCTCCTGGCATGCCCTCCTGCACTCTCCATTGAACCCCTGGCTTGATAGTAATGTTTTGGTGAGGGATATGCCACGTATGAGGTTGCTGATTATGCTGAAGTACAAATTCTGCTCCTGTTGATGGCCCACAGCACCTCATGATACCCAGTCTTGAGTTTCTAGACCTATTTGAAATATTTACCATAGTGATAGTGCCACACAACATTATGTGAAGGTAGGACTTTGAGCTGCGGTCCCTGTCAGTGCATTGTTCTTGTATTATATGGTATGTCCACTTCAGTTTCTGGTCAATGGTAAATCCCAAGATGCTGACAGTGGTGAATTAAGCAATCGTAACACTGTTGAATGTTATGTGTACATGATTAGGCTTTCTTTTGGTGCAGAGGAAAATTTCCTGGTACTTGTGTGGTGCAAATGTTACTTGGCACTTATCAGCCCAAGACTGAAAATTGTCTAACTTTTGTTGCGTGTACACACAGGCTGCTTTAGTACCTGGGAACTTGCTCATTTTGTTGAACATTGTTCAGTCATCAACAAACATCTCTAGTGCTGACCTTACGTTAGAGGAAAGGTCATTGATGAAGCAGCTAAGGATAATTGGGTCTAGGACATCATCTGCAGAGATTTCCTGGAGCTGAGATGACTGACCTCCAACGACCACAATCATCATCTTTTATGCAAGGTATGACTCCAACTAGTAAACATAGAAACATAGAAGATGCAGGCCTTCGAGCCTGCACCACCGTTCTTCATGATCATTCTGATAGTCCAACTCAATGGCCTAATCCCTCTTTCTCCCCATAACCTTTGATCCCATTTGCCCCAAGTGCTATATCTAGTCACCTCTTGAAAACATTCAATGTTTTGGCAACAACTACTTCTTGTGGTAATGAATTCCACAGGCTCACCACTCTTTGGGTGAAGAAATGTCTCGCCATCTCTGTACTCAATCGTCTAACCTGAATCCTCATACTGTGACAACAAGGTGTAGAGCTGGATGAACACAGCAGGTCAAACAGCATCAGAGGAGCGGGAAGGCTGATGTTTTGGGCCTAGACCCTTCTTCAGAAAATGAAAATCATATTGTGACCCCTGGTTCTGGACACACCCACCATCGGGAATATCCTCCCTGCATGTACCCTGTCCAGTCCTCTTCAAATTTTATAAGTCTCTATGAGATCCCCCCTCATTCGTCTGAATTCCAGCAAAAACAATCCCAACCTAGTCAATCTCTCCTCATACATCAGTTCCGCCATTCCTGGAATCAGCCTGGTAAATCTTCGCTGCACTCCCTCGAAAGCAAGAGCATCCTACCCCAGAAAAGGAGACCAAAACTGCACACAATATTCCAGATGTGGTCTCACCAAGGCCCTGTACAACTTCAACAACACGTTCCTGCTCCTGTACTTGAAACCTCTCGCAATGAAGGCCAACATGCCATTTGCCTTCTTTACCACCTGCTGAACTTGCATGCTTACCTTCAGTGACTGGTGTACAAGGCCACCCAGGTCCCGCTGCACACTCCCATCTCCCAATTTACAGCCATTCAGGTAGTAATCTGCCTTCTTGATTTTTTCTTCCGAAGTGAATAACCTCAGATTTATCCAGGTTATACTGCATCTGCCATTGATTTGCCCATTCACTCAACCTGTCAAGATCATGCTGAAGGATCTCTGCATCCTTGTCATAGTTCACCTCCCGCACCCAACTTGGTATCATCTGCAAACTTGGAAATGTTACATTTTGTTTCCTCATCCAAATCATTAATATATATTGTGAATAGCTGGTGTCCTAGTACCAATCCCTATAGTGCCCCACTAGTTTCTGCCAGCCAATTTGAAAAGGACCCATTAATTCCTATTCTTTGTTTCCCTCTGGCAATCAGTTTCCTATCCATCTCAATACACTTACCCCCAATCCCATGCGCTTTAATCGTGCACAATAATCACTTCTGTAGGACTAGAGTCTATAGAATCCTGGAAGATAACCACCAATGCATCCACTATCTCTAGAGCTACTTTCTTAAGTATCTGGGATGTAGATTATCGGGCCCTGGGGATTTACTAACAATTTTCCCAGCACCATTTCTCTTCTAATATTGATTTCCCTCAGCTCTTCACACTCACTAAATCTTGCATCCTCCAACAGTCATGGTGTCTGATTAGTGTCCTCCTTTGTGAAAACAGAACCTAAGTGTGTATTCAGTTCCTCAGTCATTTCTTTGTCCTTTATTATACATTTCCCCCATTTCTGTCTGTAGGGGACCTACATTGGTCTTTACCAATCTCTTTCTCTTCACATACCTATAGAAACTCTTAGTATCAGTCGTTATGTTCCCTGTAAGCTTACTTTCATACTCTATTTTCCCCTTCTTAATCAATCCCTTGGTCCTTCTTTGCTGTATTCTAAACTGCTCCCAATCCTCATATTTATTATTTTTCTTGGCCAATCCTTAGTGGAGAATTCTCCCGAGGTTCCCAAAGATTATAGTTTTGCCTGAACCCCAAATTCAGTTAAATGTTGTTTCAGAGATAGTAGGAAGGGACCGCTTTGCGGAACACCTACGCTTGGTTCGCACTAAACAACTCCATCTCCCAGTCGCGAACCATTTCAACTCTCCCTCCCATTCCTCACATGACATGTCCATCCTTGGCCTCCTGCAGTGCCACAACGATGCCACCTGAAGGTTGCAGGAACAGCACCTCATATTTCGCTTGGGAACCCTGCAGCCCAATGGTATCAATGTGGACTTCACAAGCTTCAAAATCTCCCCTCCCCTTACCGCATTCCAAAACCAGCCCAGCTTGTCCCCGCCTCCCTAACCTGTCCTTCCTCCCACCTATCCCCTCCTCCCACCTCAAGCTCCACCCCCATCTCCTACCTACTAGCCTCATCCTGCCCCCTTGACCTGTCTGTACTCCCTGGAGTGACCTATCCCCTCCCTAACTCCCCACCTACACTCACCTTTACTGGCTCCATCCCTGCCTCTTTGACTTGTCTGTCTCCTCTCCACCTATCTTCTCTTCTATCCATCTTCTATCCACCTCCCCCTCTCTCCCTATTTATTTCAGAACCCCCTTCCCCTCTCCCATTTCTGAAGAAGGGTCTAGGCCCGAAACGTCAGCTATCCCGCTCCTCTGATGCTGCTTGGCCTGCTGTGTTCATCCAGCTCTACACCTTGTCATCTCAGTTTAATTTTGCCTTGATATCAAGAGCAGTCACTCTCGCATCCCCTCTTGAGTTCAGCTCAATTTTGGACAAAGGATGCAATAAGATGAGATGAATGCCCCTGTCAGAACACGAACTGAGCATCGTTGAGCAGTTTATTGCTGAGTAAGTGCCTCTTGACAGCATTGACAGCATTCCAGATGATCATGATTCTACTGATGGGGCAGTGATTGGCTGGAAAACAAAATAGAAATTGCTGGAAAATCTCAGCAGGTCTGGCAGCATCTGTGGAGAGAGTTCAGAGTTAATGTTTTGGGTCCAGTGACCCTTCCTCAGAATTAGGTCAGAGTTTAACATTTTGGGTCCAGGTATTGTAATTGGTTGTGTTGGATTTGTCCTTTTTCGTGGACAGGGCATATCTGGGTAACTTTCCATATTATTGTGTAAATGCAAGTGCTGTTTTTGTACTGGAATAGTTCAATAAAAAGAGATGGAAGGTTGCAGTGTGGTAAGTAGGGTGGGGTGTGGGTTTTGAGAGGGAGGGCATAGAAGGTAAGAGGTTACAAGATCTGCAGTTTGTACTTCATGCCACAAAGCTGCATGAGTGCGAGATGAGATTTGAGAAGGGCTAGAGGCAGGAACATGCTGTCATCATGAAAGTTCTTGATGCAGCCAGGTGCAATGTCTTCAGTTACATCTGGCTGAATAAAGTGGAGCACTCTCCCCTCCAAAAGGTGATGCAGCTGCCACCATCCCTGTCCCAGTGGTACTGCACTGTTTCCTACCCTTATGGGGAAACATCCCCTGCAAGAGAGGGGAGAATGTCAGTGAATAGCTTGGAAAGCTTTTGGGTTGTATACCTTCAGTAGTTGAATAGCTGGATTGATGCGGAAGCTGTCAGGTGCAATTTAAAGCAAATGTATGAAGATAAAATGGGTCATCTGAATGTTAGGAATCCTAATTGTTGAGGGCTGGTGAATGAAGCTGAGGTACATTTCAAACTTGGGGGTGTGCTGGAAATGTTCTTTGAAGATGAATTCACAACCTTTGTCGTATGTGTAAAGTCACTGAAGCTTTTGCAGGAAGACCAGTAGATCCTCATAGTTATTCTGCAGGAACTATTTTCCTTGACCACTACTATAAAAGATAATGGTTATGAAAGAATTAGTGTTGAAGCTGCAATAGCTCCACCTAACCTGATGAGTCTGACAAATAGTTTGAGGGTAGAGACTGTGGGTTCTACACCAGACTTCATAGGGAGCAGATGTATTCCGTACATCTCCCAAGAGTATGAGATAACAAGGTGTAGAGCTGGAATAACACAGCAGGCCAAGCAGCATCAGAGGAGCAGGAAGGCTGACGTTTCCGGCCTAGACCCTTCTTCAGAAAGGG
>NC_063333.1:106670412-106747360 GCF_021869965.1 Rhincodon typus | reverse complement strand
CCCTTTCTGAAGAAGGGTCTAGGCCGGAAACGTCAGCCTTCCTGCTCCTCTGATGCTGCTTGGCCTGCTGTGTTCATCCAGCTCTACACCTTGTTATCTCAGATTCTCCAGCATCTGCAGTTCCTACTATCTCCCAAAAGTAGTTGTTATGTTTGACTGGTAATGTGGACTGTATTTATTGATACCATGTAACAAGCAATCTTGTTAACTAAAACAAGTGTGTCTTCTGTAAAGACTTTACAATGGTATATTTTCTGTCACTAATCATTACATAGGTTTATCGGTACAGCATAATCCAGCGAAGCTGGTAGCAGGGAACTACTTCAAGCAGTCCTTGCCCTATGCCACTATTAAGGTCATATCACAGCCATCTCCTCCTTTTCCTTTGCAGAAGGTACCATCCAGGCTTACTGGCCACATGCTGAGACATGGTCTAACTCTTCTTCTTTTCGATCTCCATCATTAAAGCTTCCAGGACCACACCCAAGAATCTTGCAGCCCTCTCTCTGCTCTGTTGCTGTATTACCAATCTTCCTCCTATCTGCAAAGATTTTTGAGACTGTTTCAGTAATTGTTGTAATGACTGCACTTCCATTTTAAGAAGGGCAGATTTACTGTTAAGAAATGCAAGGTACATGTCTGATGAGTGAGACACAGATGCTGTTTGAGCCCTTACTGAGTGTGCAGCCAGTCAGCATCATATATCTTTTTGGGCCCCACACTATGAACATGTTGATAAACAGGAAGCACAAAATTTGGTGTTACCTCTACCTCAATGGAACAGGGTACTGGTTAATTGTGCATCATTGTTCCTGTGTCTGTTAATAGGCATAATTAAAATTTCCCTTTAATATTGCCATGAGAAATTTATTTTAACAGTCTAATATTTATTCTGCACTAGTTTTACAACTCCATCAAAATAAATCTGAGAGTAAAATCTTTGAACACCCTACCTCACTGGAAGGCATTGGCACATGGTGAGTTCCTTATCAAAACATTGCAGGCATCACATCCACTGAATTTTTCTTATAATTTGTGGAAAGCTTTCTAGCCTTAAAGGCTTTCAAGACAACAGTATATTTTGTGACTTTTGACACCTAGTTGTCATTAAAGGAACTGTGTGTTTCAATGTCCTTTCTGTTAAGGAGCCTAAGTTTCAACAGTACTGGCCTCTGAGTCTGAGAACATTGGTTGTCATGGTGCCCCTTCTAAAGCATTTTTAAAAGAAAAGAGTTTAACTAGCTGTTGTCAGTTTTGGTACAACAAAATTGAACAGTCGCACAAACTAGTTGTTACTGTACTTGCTGCCTGCCATTCAATTGGATGGTGAATATAAATGCATGCTGGTGTAATATTGCCTTTGGAGGTCTACTTACCATGATCAAGGCTAGGTGGATTAGCCTTGGGAAATACAGCATTACAGGGATATGGTGGTGGTGGGGGGGAGGTCTGGGTGGTATGCTCTTCAGAATGTTGGTGTGGACTGGATGGGCTGAACGACCTGCTCCCATATGTAGGGCTTCTGTGATTCTGTAATTCTATGACCATTTCCTTAGTATTCCTTTCCTGCGTTGGCACTGGTTATTCACATATATCTTCCAGGTTTTATAAATGCTGTTTATCATGTAACTTGGTACAATAATTAATTGTTTCTGGTAAGGCACATATACATCTTATATCTGTGAATCATTTGCACTAAATGTCAACTGTAGTCACTTTACACATTGATAAGTGCAGCAGCACATGCTATTCAACAAATAGGGGCAGCATGGTGGCTTAGTGGTTAGTACTGGTGCCTCACAGCGCCACAGACCCAGATTCAATTCCAGCCTCGAGCAACTGACTGTGTGGAGCTTGTACATTCTCTCCATGTCTGCATGTGTTTCCTCCGGGTGTTCTAGTTTCCTCCCACATTCCAAAGATGTGCAGGTTTAGGTGAATTGGCCATGCTAAATTGTCCCGTATGTTAGATGGGTTAGCTATTGGAAATGCAGAGTTACAGGGATGGGATAGGTCTGGGTGGGATGTGCTTTGAAGGATGATGTGGACTTGATGGGCCAAATGGTCTGCTTCCACAGTCCAGAGATTCCAAGTTCAAATAATATAGCATATTTCATGGGGAAATTGATTCATATTGGTATATCCAGATTTGAGAAAATGAATACATTAAAAACTAAAATAACTAAAGTTAATGTGATGAAAGACTGTTCAGTTGACATTTCTGGCTTTTAAGGTGGCTTATAAAACTTGTATTGGCAAATCAATGACAATTAGTAACATTTCAATTTTAGACATTTTCTAAGAGGAACAGCTCTGCTGTTTGATTATATTGAGTGAAAACCTACTCTGTTTCTGTAAATTTAAATTGTATCTGAAATGAAGGTCCCATCAGGAAAATTGTCTTTCTCAGCAGTGCACTTTTAAAAGCTGGGTAATTGCAGTAACTACACATTTTTGTGCCTCAAAAGATTGACATTACATACAACAATCCACAGCATATTTAGCAAGCAAATTCCATGTTGTTTTGACATTTCAGTCTGATCTTTCTCGTAATTTCTTGCACACTAAAATATTTTCCTCCTGGATCACAGAATTAAAATGAATTTACAATGCACTTTGCCAGTGCAGTTTCCAACAATATTGACTCAATGCTTCCCTCACTTTTCAGACATGACTCAATGATTGACAGTTATCTGTTGTTTGGAAATCCCAGTCTTGCTTTAGGGAAAATATCTTGAACTATGTGCAAATTAAATGGTGGGAAACTGTTTTATAACTATTTTATTATTGCTGCAACTAGCTAATGCATAATCAAAGCGGATTTTGACGTTGTTTAATAATTACACAAAATAAATAATTTTCTCTCATTACTTTCATAACTAATAACTTATATTGCATCTGCTTCCACTACCTCCCCCAGCAGTGAATTCCAGGCACCTACCATCCTCTGTATAAAAAACGTGCCTTGTACATAACCTTTAAACCTTGCCCCTCACACCTTAAACCTTTGGCACCTAGTAACTGACTCTTCCACCCTGGGAGAAAGCTTCTGACTGTCTACTCTGTCCTTGCCCTTCATAATCTTGTAGACCTCTATCACGTCGCCCCTTAATCTCTGTCGTTCCAGTGAGAACAACCCAAGTTTCTTCAACGTTTCCTCTTGCTAATGCTCTCCATACCAGGCAACATCCTGGTAAATCTTTTCTGTACCCTCTCCACAGCTACCACATCCTTCTGGTAGTGTGGCAACCAGAATTGAACACAATATTCCAAATGCGGCCTAACTAAGGTTCTATAAAGCTGCAACATTCCCTGCCAATTTTTAGACTCAGTGCCCCGGCTGATGAAGGCAAGCATGCCATAAGCCTTGTTGACTACCTTCTTCACCTGCGTCACCACTTTCAGTGACCTGTACACCCAGATCCCTCTGCCTATAAGTACTCTTAAGCGTTCTGCCATTTACTGTATATTTTCCGTCTGGATTAGATCTTCCAAGATGCATTACCTCACATTTTTCTGGATTAAACTCCATCTGCCATCTCTCTGCCCAAGTCACTAACAGATATATATCCAGCTGTATCCTTTGATGGTCCTCATTGCTATCGGCAATTCCACCAACCTTTGTTTCATCCGCAAACTTACTAATCAGACCAGTTATATTTTCCTCCAAATCAATTATATATATTACAAATAGCAAAGGTCCCAACACTGATCCCTGAGGAATGCCACTAGTCACAGTCCTCCATTCAGAAACGCACCCTTCCACTGCTTCCCACTGTCTTCCATGACCGAGCTAGTTTTTTAATCCATCTTGCAAGCTCACCTCTGACCCCGTGCGACTTTACCTTCTGTATCAGCCTGCCATGAGGGACCTTGTCAAAGGCCTTATTGAAGTCCATGTAGACAATATCCACTGCCCTACCCTCATCGATCATCTTCATCACTTCCTAAAAAAAACTCAACCAAGTTAGCGAGACATGACCTCCCCTTCACAAAACCATGTTACCTCTTTCTAGTACGCCCACTTATTTCCAAGTGGGAGTAAATCCTGTCTTGAAGAATCCTTTCCAATAATTTCCCTACCACTGAGGTATGGTTCACTGGCCTGTAATCAGCTAGATTATCCTTGCCACTCTTCTTAAACAAAGGAACAACATTGGCTATTCTCCAATCCTGTGGGACCTCCCCTGTAGCCAGTGAGGATACAAAGATTTCCCTCGAGGCCCCAGCAATTTCCTCCCTTGCCTCTCTCAGTATTCTGGGGTATATCCCATCAGGCCCTGGGGACTTGTCCAGCTTCATGTTTTTTAAGACCCCCAATACCTCCTTCCTTTTGATCTCAATATGACCCAAACTATCTATACACTCTGAGTGTCTAGATTCCCCATTTTATGTAGACAACTACACCCTAAACACTATCTTCATCATGCATGTCAACATGCTTAACAATACCATGCATAAATTATTTAATACATAAATTGAGAATTAGCCACTGTTTACCTACATTGGTTCATCCGCAAGTTTTTTGGTGATTAGGACCACCTTATAGAGTAAAATACGTACAGCGCAACAATTTACATAGGCCTTTCGTGATGCAGTTTGGTTCATTAATTTCTCGGCTTCTGCTGTAGGAACGCAAAGTTCACAGTTAGTTTCTGGAGGAGTTGCTTCTTCCAGTAGATGAATTTATTTGTGAGGATGGTGTGTTAGGTCAAAGTAAACAGGATGAACAATACAGCCAGGTGTGATCGGAAACATACCCATGGGTATATCTGCACATTTGAGCCCCAGTCCCAGAAGTCATCCCATCAATAGTTGTGGAATATTTTTCAGGGTGGCCAACCACTTAGGCTATAGCTACTAGCTCAGCAGCCTGAGCATCCGTTATGTTGGAGAGCTTCAGCACTAGCTCCATTTAAGAGTTTGGCTCTGTGGTTCTCCATATGTGTATGGCAGCATGGTGATTCAATAGTCAGCAATGTCGACTCACAGTGCCAGGGACTTGGGTTCGATTCGAACCTTTGGTGATTGTCTGTGCACACATTGCATGTTCTCACTATGTCTGCATGGGTTTTTGCTGGGAACTCTGGTTTTCTTCCATAGTCCAAATATATGCAGGTTAGGTGAATTGGCTATGCTAAATTGTCTCATAGTGTCCTGGGATGTGCAGCTAGGTGGATTAACCGTGGTAAATATGGGGTTTACAGGGATAGGGTAGGATGTTCTTTGGAGGGCCGGTGTAGACTTGATAGGCCTAATGGCCTCTTTCTGGACTGTGCAGGTTCTATGATTTTATATACGATATCCCATCTTTTGGTGTCCATCCTCAATTATAGACTAGCTAGCTATGAATATTTTTACAGGGCTGTCTTCTACTCCCTAGGTTCCAATGGGTCTTCCTTTGTTTTGTTTTGGCACAAATGTTCTGACATTGTTGTGGTTCTCCTCTGTAGCTCGAGTTGTTGGCTAGGAAGATGGGCACTTTGGTATGTTTGACTGCAATGCTGTGACCCTATAATATAAGGGTCCAGTGTGGTTTGTGGTATTGGCTGACTGTATCGTCCTCAATCCTGCCACCCAGCAGTAGTTAAATGGGGCTGCGGTCTGTCAGAATGGTTAGGGAGTTCAGGCTGATATGATGGGCAAAATATTGAACGGCCCAGAACATGGCTACCAAATACTTCTCACATGGAAAGAAGCCTTGCTG
Source organism: Rhincodon typus (assembly GCF_021869965.1). Taxonomy (NCBI): domain Eukaryota; kingdom Metazoa; phylum Chordata; class Chondrichthyes; order Orectolobiformes; family Rhincodontidae; genus Rhincodon; species Rhincodon typus. The sequence continues at coordinate 106,741,653 of NC_063333.1, read as the reverse complement.
TACTGATGAATGAGTTTGGGAAGCATGGTTTACCGATCCGAGTTTATTGTACTGTTTTGGAGAAGTACGACTGCAAGTTGCAGCCACGGATGTGACACTGGCAAGGTGAAGGGAAGTTCTGGGTCAGTTACCTACAGTGCAGGGGCTTGAGCTGGAGCCTGTTTTAATTCCGCAAAAGAATACATGTGCTGTTCTGTCCATTCCCACTGGGTAAAATTTTTCAGGGGTTTGGAGAATGGGACGGCTTTAGTGGCGAAATCATCTATGTGGCTCTGAGAATATCCCACTTATCCCAGAAAATAACACGATGAGCCCACATCCCTAGGGAGGGGAAACGGGTTATGACCTCGATATGCTTCACTTTTGTTTCATGTTTCCCCCAAGGTATCACAATTCGCAAGTACGTGACCTGGTACCTCATGATCTGTGCCTTTTTGGGGTTAACTTTTAGTCTAAGGGCTGTGAGGAAGGTTAACAGTTCCTTTAACCATGTGAAATGTTCGGTCCTTATCTCTGTCTATAGGAGAGATTGTTTGCACACTGTGCCAAACAGTCCAGTCAGGAAAACCTCTCTAACCCTTTAGCCAACCTCTGATGAAATATTAACAGAGAATTATGAAAACCTGGAGCAAGCAGGTCTCTATGTGTTTTTGTCCCTGAAACGTGAAGATGAATTTATATTGGCAGTGTCAGTACAGAAGGATAGACCAAAATCCAATGCTAATTTCCCGTGCGGTGAAATATTTTGCTCAAGGGGCCGAACTCATCATGGTTTCAGGGCTGGTTGCTACAATCGGTGCCGTAATTGGGGTGTTTTTAATTTAGTTCCCTGTAATTGCTGGTGAACCACCAAGAACCGCCTGGTTTCTTAACTGGCCAGATGGAGAGTTATTGGTGGATGCTACAGGGTATAGAACTCTTTGCTTTGACAAGCTGCTAATAACCTTGGCCACCACCCCCTCTGCCCACTTGGGGAAAGTGTATGACCTTTGTGGCTTTGGGTCTGATCCATCTATCACTACCTCATCCTCTATAGACCTGTAGTCATGTTTGTGACTGGTGAGTGTGCTCCATGGGAATTGCCTGTGCTGCTGGATCCTCAGTCACTTAGTTAGGTCTAATCAATAATTCGCCCATGGTACAAATTCTCTATGTATGTGCCTATCGCAATCTCCACTGGTATTGCTGATCTCTATCTCTCATTGCAGGATTGTTATATGGAGGTGGATGGTGCTGAAAAATACTCTGTACATTTAGGTTGCCCTCTTTGTTTCTCCTGTCAGGACCAGAGTTTGGGGATTTTACTGTGTGCATTTTCCCATGCCTAATTTGGGGTGTTATGATTCATGAATCTCTTTCTCCCAAGCTTGGGCCATCCTCCTTATCATTCATCGTTCTACATGGGTGGTGTCCATGGGATCAAAATTTTCATAAACTTTCTTCCCTTCAACAACATGCAAGACAAACATTAAGGTCCAATTTGCTCTGTTTGAGGTATCACTGCAGTCCAATCTGGATTACTGAAGATTCCTATGAATTGTGTCCACACGTGCCTGGCAAATGCAGTTGGGTGTTCTCCCTTTTGCAGCATACACATATTTAATCCTTCCATTGGGTCTTCCCTAATATATTCTACAGCAGCTAGGATTGCCATTTTCATGGCCTGAAAATCCCCTCGTTCCATATTCTGAGGATTCGGTAAGGCAGAATAGTTTGTGGGCTCAGGCACATTAACATTAGTTTTACCTCCTCAACATCGTTGAGCCCACAGGGAGCCCTTTGTTGGTGGGTGCTGTTGAAAAACATAGAGGGATCAGCTGTGGGGTGATGCGCAATGGCCTAGTGGTATTATCACTGAACTGCTAATCCAGAGACCCAGGTAATGTTCTGTGGACATGGGTTTGAATCCCACCATGGCAAATAGTGAAATTTGAATAAAAATCTGGAATTGAGAATCTAATGATGACTATGAATCCATTGCCAATTGTCAGGAAAAAAAACCCACCTGGTTCACTAATGTCCTTTAGAAAAGGAAGTCTGCCATCTTTGCCTGGTCTAGCCTACATGTGACTCCAGACCCACAGCAATGTTGACTCTCAACTGCCCTCTGAACAATTAGAGATGGGCAATAAATGCTGACCTAGCCAGCGATGCCCTCATCCTGTGAATGAATAAAAACAAAAACTTCTAATTGAAGCTACCCAGGGATGCCAACATTTTCCATGTTTTGGACACTTGACCAGTTTATGTTTTAAAAACACTTTACCAAGCTCTCTTGTTGGTGAGACAGACAAAGGAGCACAGAATTCAGTTTGCAGTTCAACTCAATTTTATTAACAAAATATTCTTTATTAAAAACACCATGTGACCATTACCCAAATTTCCACAATATTAACTCTCTATCTTGCTCTATATGCCTGAGAAAGGATATTACCCACCATGTTTGAGCTGGGCCATTGGAATCCCCTTCCTTGAAGGTGGTCTTGTAGGTCAGGGCAGATCGCCTCCTGGGTCTTCTTGGGTTGCTGCACGGTCTTCTGTCACAAGTCTTGCTGTGAGGTTTTGCTGACGGCGTGGTTTACCCATGTGTGTTTTTGTCCCCTGCACTCTGGACCTTCCTGGATGTTCTGTGGCCTTTGGCCATTGGGATCATGAGGGGTCGTGCCATTACCCTTCACTATTACCATGCCAGGGAGGTGTAAAGTGCACATCCTCAGGGGTACTGGCTAGAAGTCCAGGTGCCAGAAAGTCTGATTGATACTTCTCCAATACACAACCTTTGGGCTGGTTGTAAGCAGTATCCCCTGAACATTTGTGACCTCATTGACCTTGGTTTCCACTGTTCACTGTAGCTGATAATTGTTGGCTGCTGTTTAATTTAGTTTGGTCAATTTTCTGTCAGGCCTGAGTTCTCTGATTGTGGGTCAATTTAGAATATCCAATTTTGGGCCCATGGTCTCTTGACCACAACCTACCTCTGAGCCAGGGGGCACAGGTTCAAATCAGAGCTGCCCTAGAGGCATCAAATAATATCCCTGAACAGGTTGATTAGAAAATATCTATAAATGATTGCTCCAGAGAGGAACCAACCAGTGCAAAATCTGTAACAGAACTAATTAATAGTAACAATATAATACAATTATTCTGTTTATGAAGATTGAGCCCATGCTCTGCCCAAGGTTTCTGTGGGCATCCTTTCCCATTGTTATCAGTATCTTGGACTGCTGTCAAGAAGGATTGGTGACAGTGAATCTACTCGGCACATCCCAGATGTTTCCAGCAATAACCATAAGATTACGAGTTTATGCCAGCCACAGGTAGTTAAGCCACACCATTATAAGATTTGCCAGTTTTCTAAATTATTGTTTTATATGTTGTAGATTTCCAACACCTTGAGTCCAATTTGAATCATGAGAGTTGAGAGTGGGCAATTTGCTTAAGGAAGGAAGAGAAAATTAACACCTGGAGGTTAGGTGGTTTAGGAATGGAAATAGGTATATTTTTGATCTCTTAATCAAGAAAAGATGCTAAATAATGAGGTTAAATTGGAATGAGGTGTAAGTAAAGTTGGAGATTAAGAGATGTAATGAATGTGAGCTAATGCAAGTAAACCACACTAGCTTTTGTTTAGTGTTTAATTTTATCTAGTACTAAAAATAGTTGCTTCAATATCTTGATATACACATTCATTACTAGAAGACAGTGTTGAAGATCTGAAATAAAAACAAAACGCTGAAAATTTACAGCATGGCATTCAGCTCATGTTTCTATTGCTAAACCCTATAGCTGACTCCAGTTACTTATTTAAGAAAGAAATTGCTTATTTTCTAGTATTGTGGAAACATTCCAAATAAAAGCTATAAGTACTTAGTTGTATCTCGCTTTCACTGTACAATTTCAAATTATGCATGTGTTCTTACTTTCAGATACTTGACTGTAAGTGATAAATAAATAATGCTGTGGCATAGAAATCTTCCCATCAACTCTCACCTTCTTCCCAAATCGTGCTGTTTGTTGATCTTATTTCACCCTCGCTGCCCATACTTCATTTTGATGCCTTTCAAAATCAATTGACTTTTACCGTCTTCATTGCTTTGGCAATAGCATACTTTTATGGATTTTCTAGCCATTTTTTATTTCTTGTAATACTCATGTATTGCTGCTGCCTCCTCCAATTTCTTCACAAGTATTATTTTAATTTCTGTTGATTTCAACCAGTTTTCTTAGCAAATGCATTTTTTAAATGATCACCAACAGAATTTGTGTGTACCAATTCTGTTAAAACAAAGATACAGAGGTTCTCTCAACACTGACAGATATTTCATTCTGACCATTATCAGCTCATTGTTTGCGCAGGCACGAATGATATCCAAAATCTGATAATCACTTCAACCTTTCACAAAGATATTTCTTTTCCTTGACCAGTTTTGCCAAATATATGTACAAATCATTAAGGCAAGGAAATGTTTGTCTTCGATATAGTGGGTCTTCAAATGCTAAACCCAGTTATTTCACTAAAAATGTTTGTTTTTCTTCATCATAAAAATAGGAGGCAAAAGGTGCACTTATTAAAACATACAAGATTCTTAGAAAACTTGACAGTGTTGATGTGGAACGGTTGTTTCTCCTTGTTTGAGAATCTAAAACCAGAGGGCATAATCTCAGATTAAGAGGATGCACATTTAAGACAGAGATGAGGAGGAATTTCTTCTCTCAGAGTTGTGAATCTGTGGAATTCTTTACTGCAGAGGGTTATCGAGACTGTGTCCTTAAATATATTCAATACTGAGATAAACAGATTTTTAATCTGAAAGGGTATCAAGGGTTATGGGGAAAAGGCGGGAAAGTAGAGTTGAAGATTATCAGATTAGCTATGATCTCATTGAATGGTGAAACAAACTAAATGGGCTGAATGACCTACTTCTGCCCCTACATCATATGGTCTTATGGTTTTTCTATGTTTGTAAACTTTATCCTTTCCTATCCCATGCTGGTATAATTATTTAAACAGCTGCTCTGTAAATGCTGGCGTATCCTCTTGCTTTGTTGGCCTGCAGTCCCCTTTCCAAACTCTTCCCCCTTCTAATTAAAGTCCTCTCATACAACAAGTATACCAGGGCACTGGCCCTGGCACAATTCAAGTGCCTCACCAGGATATTCCCTTCTACCCCTATGCTGGAGCCAGTGCCCACAAACTGAAACCCATTCCTCCCACACCAATCTTTGAGCTATGCATGTAACTCCCTGAATTTATTTACCCTATATCAGTTTGCAAGGTAAATGATCTTCATTGCAAGAGGAGTTGAGTTCAGATGTAGCAATGATTTATTGAAATTATAGAAAGCTTGGTTAAGACCACATCTGGAGTATTGCATTCAGTTTTAGGCTCCCTACCAAAGACAGGATACACTTGTGGCAAAGGTTCACTAGGTTGATGATGGGGCTGGCAGGAGTTTCTATGAGGAGAGATTGGTTTAATGGGACCTGTATTCACCAGAGATTAGAAGGATGAGGGATTTTATTTTAAGATTTTAAACAGGACTGGACAGAATAGAATCAGGAAGAATGTTCCCCCTGGTTGAGGAGTCTAAAACCAAAGGTCACAAGTCTCAGGATACAGGGTAGGCCATTGAACTGAGATTTCGAAAAAATTTCTTCTCTCAAACCTGTGGAATTCTCTATCACAAAAGACTAGTAGAGGCCAAGTAACTGAATATATTCAAGAAAAAGAGATATATTTTTAGATTTTGTAAGGCAGAAAAAGATATGGGGAGAAAGTAGGAATATGACATTGAGATAAATGAATCATCATCATCATTTTTAATGGAAGACCATGCTTGAGAAACAGAATGGCCTCCTGCTCCTAGTTTCAATGTTTCTGTGCCCATGGCTCAGACAGTAATCCCAAGAACCTTGAAGGTTCTGGTTACTTATTTCCCTGACCAACTTCAGTAGCTTCCTTCAGCGGTGTCATGGTCAATCACTCACCCTCCCTGCAGTACCCGCTCTCATCCACACAGCTTGCATGAATCTCATACTTGTTAGACAATTGCAGAGGCTGAGGCCCCTCAATTTTAACTCCTAGGTCCTCATATCTGCGTCACCTGTGGTCAAACCCTCCTGTCCCTGAACACAGACCAAGTTTGAACCACCTTGTGTGAGGGGTGCGATCGCCCTCTGGAGAAAAATGTCCCCTTCCCTGATGCAATGTCTCTAGCTCAGACTCCAGTTCCTCAACTTGGATCCATAGTCAGTGAGTTGCAAACACTTACGAGAGATGTGTTAGCTCTGGATCACGTTGGTGTCTAATAGCTTCTGCAAGATGCAGCAGCAACAAATCAACCATTTTGCCATCGCTATCACATTTGATTTACTTTATAAATTAATGACACTAGATTGCATGCTCTTTACACCACCATAATGATATTTCATTTTAAATTAAATGAAACTCACCCGTATCACTCTTATACTTAAGCAACTATTTTTAACTGAGTTAACTATTTTTCACTGATACTGAAGACCTAAACACAAACTGAAGATATTAGTTTTACTTAAAAGGCTAGAAATATTTACCAATCTTACTAACCAATCAGCTTCTTTCTCTGCATTTGTGTTGCAGCTTTTGACGATACTAAGCCACTGATCTCACAGCAAGTTGGCCTCTTGATTCATACCTTTTATCCTCTCCAACTTACTCTTGCTCAGGAGAATTTACTTCTTTTAATAAACCTTAGTTAAATTGCTTCCGTCTGCCTTTACACCAAATTCCCACTTTGAATCAAATTTCCAACAGTAGTCATTCTGCTGAAGTTTCCCGTACATTAACCATGCACTTCGTTCACAAATTCTGACTAAAAAGATAGTCTCAGTATGGTGACCATGAAACTATCATCCGTTGCCATAAAAGCCATCTGGTTCACTAATGCTCTTTAGGATTGTGAATCTGCCATTCTTATCTGTTTGGACTAAATGTAACTCCAGATCCAGGGCAACATGGTTGACTTTTAGTCGTCCTGTTTAGTGGCCCAGGAAACCGTTCAGTTCAAAAGCAATGAGGAATGGGCAACAGACTCACCTTGATCGTCTCAAGTCAGCCAATGATTGCTGTTGTTCTGAAAAGCTGCATTCATTGCACCAATAGAAGGCACCAGACTCCTCAGTCCCTCCTAAATTATTTATCTTGTGCCAGGACTTGCCACTGTTGTGAAGTTCTGTTTCTATTTCTGCTGGAATTTTCTTCACTTCAGATCTGACTGGAAGCTATTGGAGCACATGGTAAGTTAAAGCAAAGCCTAGAACATCAGCATTACCTCCCGAAGGCCTTGTCACTCTTGATGTTGTGTGGTCCTGGGGCAGGGTCGTCTTATCCACATTCACTCTTGGAAACAGGAGTTGGACAAGGGTTGAAATAAAGAGTTGTATTCCACTAACATCAACCTTTCGTTTATCTGCATCCCCCACCCTGACAGAGAGTGAGAGAAAGTAGGAGAGGGAGTGAGGGTAAGTGTCAGAGATTTGGATGAGAGTCAAGGTAAAATAGAATAAGAGTGAGAGAAAGAGGGTGAGACGAAAAGAGTGAGACAATGAGAGTGATCAAAATAGAGTGAGAGAGGGGGAGAGTGGCAGTGGGAGAAATTCCTAACAAGAAAGAGGGTGAGATGAAAAGAGTGAGACAATGAGAGTGATCAAAATAGAGTGAGAGAGGGGGAGAATGGCAATGGAAGAAATTCCTAACAAGAAAGGGAGTGAAAATTTATCAGGGTAGGCAGGAATGTGGAGCAATTAGATCAATTAGATCAGACGGGTGAACAAGCTCAAGTGGCTACTCCTGCTCCTGTTCTGAATTCATACATTTATATGTTCACATGTGAAAGGAAGAGTGAGACAGTGACTGAGATTTGAGAGAGAGTAAGTGAGATAGATTAGGTTAGAGACTGAGAGACAGATTAAGAAAGAATGAGTATGAGTGAGATATGTGTCAGAGTGAAAGAGAATGAGTGAGAGAATGGAAGAATGCGAGAATGAGAAAGCATATGAGAGAGTGAGGGAGTGTGAGAGAGTGAGGGTGTGAGTGTTTAAAAAATTGAGAGTGGGAATGAATGAGAGAGAGAGAGACAGTGTGAGAGAGTGTGAGCGTAACCCTGACACTGGGACTAAACTGGACACACTCTCATATAGAAAGGCAGAGTTTATATTTTACATTCCCAGCAATGGCAGAACTTTGCTGTCCTATTATATGTTCCATGCTAGATATTTGTAAATGTGCTTAGTTTCAATTTAAAATAGAAAATGCCTTGGTTTTGTCAACAAAGTCCACTTATGGGGATACAAATGCACATTATTGCAGATGAATTGGTTAGTGCTAATACATTAGAATGTTTTATATTCTTAAACTTGATAGTGAAACCAGGAGTCATGAGCTAATAGATTATGCTTAGTGATACACACACAGATCGACACACATAATTATTGAGACTGCTCAGTGTATAGACTTACACGCAACAGACATGCATACACGTGCATACACAGAGCCACTGCCCAGGAAAGAAGAAAACCCAAACAGAGGGGCACCAAGCATCCAGTTCCAACTTTTGCGTGAAATCTGCTGAAGCCAGGTCTGATTGTAGACCACTACAAATGAGTACAAGTCCAGTGTTAGATAAATGTAACTCTCTAGCTTGACCCCCCCATGCCTTGTCCCCCTTTGCCTTCCCTGGTGATTATGACTTGCCACCTATTCTGACCCTAGTTCTGTTTCTGACGCAAAAAGGCCAAAATAGTTTTATTGGTTACATGGCACTTTTATTTATAACTGTTTTTCTAAAATGATAAATTTACTCCTTTGACACTAATTTTATTTTACTCAGCTGGTTGTTTCTGTTTTTCTCATATCTGAACTTTTTTGGAAATTTATTTTAATGTTGCACTGGGCAGCTATTGCTGGGTTTTTTTAGCTGAAGGGAGCAGAGAGGCTTACAAGAGTCTGACTGCATTTTGGAAGGCTGGCAGAAATGATTTTCCTCTCCAATAGAAATCGGAAATGCTGTAAATGCTCAGCACATCTGAAGCCACATATGCAGGGAGAAACAGGTTACTGATCCTTTGTCTAAACAATTCTAGATTATGGTCCTGAAGCCTTCACTGTTTCTGTCTCCACAAAAGCTGCTGGCCCACTAAATACTTAAAATAATTTTTGTTCATACTTTACATTCCCAGCAACTGCAGAATTTTGCTGTCCTATTGTATATTCCATGCTAGACATTTGTAAGTGTGGCTAGTTTCAATTTAAAATAGAAAATGTCTTGGTTTTGTTAACAAAGCCCACTTGTGTGGATAGAAATGCACATTGCAGGTGAATTGGTTAATACTAATTCACTGGAATATTTTATATTCTTAAACTTCGTAGTGAAACCCCAATTCATGTGCCAGTTGATTATGCTATTATCATTTTGAGACCTTTTTGTTTGTACTTAGGATTGTTGTTTTCAGTGCTTCTGGCTTTTTATGTTGTTTTCTGGATATTTTGTAGAGGCAGCTTCAAAGAAGTGAAAGCAGCATCAAAATACGAGTGACAAGCTTGAGTGTAATTTTTTGGCAAAGATGTGGTTATAAGGTGTATCATACCAAACTTTTTGATGGACTTTATAAATAGAAGCAAAGATTACAAAAGCTGAGAAGTTTTGCTATAATTATACAAAAAGTTCTGTGACATGATTCACGATTCCGGGCATCTGAAGGATGTAATGATAACATTTAAAGTTGTGAGGGGAGGTGGAATAGATAAGAGTCTTGGAAACATTTGAAGCACTACAGCCAGTACTTTCTCTCTCTCTAGTCCTGCCTAAGTGGATAAACTTGGCTAATGTCTTACCTGAATGACAGCAGCTCCAACATTGCAGGAATTCCACCATACTAGATCGAGTACCTAGATTATGAATGCAAGTTCTACAGAAGAACTTGAACAATAACTGTCTGATCCTGAGTTGAGTGCTGTCGTTGTGCCAAGTGGATAATAGATGGTGATCAACAATAAAATCCTGGATCAACTGGAATTTGACTATTTGAAAAGACATTGTAACTGTACTGTGATAGATATGAGAGTAGCTACAGGAGAGATTTGTTAGAATGGAAGGACCAACAGTGCTGAGAGTGGCAGATGTGTTGAGAATGATTAGTCATTCATTTAACATAGTGGCAGTTAGAATAATAATATCTGACTTTAGTTTGATCGTTTCACAATTTTGAGCTTTTCTCAACTTTTATTGTATATTTGGTCCATAACTGAACAAGCCAAAAATATTTTTAAAAGTCAGTGACTGCCTACAAAGGATGTGAATTGAATTTAAAGAACTGGAACAGAGTTGTGCGACAGTTGACTTTGTGGTTGGGTGGCAATGATGCATGGAAGGAACTTGCAGAAAAGGGTGAGTTACAGAAAGAAAGATGGTGAATTGATTAAGATAGATATTTAAAAACATGCAAATAGCTTAGAATAGACGAAAGTAACTTCCTCTAAGCATGATGGCAAGTGTAAATACTGTACGAAAGTTGGGATATGATTCCATTCCTGTTGGAACCTAGCGAGGAATGCAAGCTGTAACAATTATCCATTGCTACAAGAGACCACAAATAAGGGAAAACTTTAGTTGAGTTGCCGTATTAACTAGTAGTCCTAAGGTTTAGATTGCGATGGGCTGGCGTGTTGGTTGCTTTATTAAGCTGTGAATAAACTGTGCAGAAACTTTTGTATTTGCTGAGAAGTTATCCTGGACAATCAGCGAATATTGTCCTCGGCATGTTTTTATAAAAGCTATAATAACTAAAGTCAGGACTGAAAATTGTCTTAGAATCGCCACAGTAATTTTGTACTGCAATCAGGGTCTTTGCAATGTCAGTTGGTGACACCGAATTGAACATTGACATCAAAGGATGATTATGTTTATTTTCCCACCTATTTAGTTGGGGCATTGGGGAGGTTGCGAAAATTGGGTGGATGGGGAAGTGGTGTGGGTGGTCAGTGTTCAAAACAGGGTTAAATGAGAGAGATCATTTCCTAGTCAGATTGGGTAAAATGGGGAACACCACTTCCCAGAGAGAGAGTGCGCCCTCAGGCTATTAACAAAACACATTAGCAAAGGCAAATGAGAGGCTGGCAGAGAGATGCAGATTACTTTGCTGTGAGTTTACGATGTTGGAGTTTAAAGTGAAACTGGACAGGCAACCTCCACTGGTAATGGCTGAGTCAAGACAGACAACACTTTAGTTAACTTATGTATTTGTTCTCAAAGAAAGCAATTTGAGATTTTCATTCGTACTGAGACATAAGTTAATGCAAGACTTTGTATTTAGCTATAGTCACCTAGATTATTGTTGAAGTTCCCTTGACACTAGACAGATGGGAGCACCTGTGGTTTTGGACAGGCCTTCTGGCTTTTCTGAGGGGCCAGATATGTTTTGCTCCTGCCATGTTTGTGAGGTATCAGCTTTCAGGTGATCCAAGTGTTTGTTCAAAGACTGTATCACACACCTGAACTTCATAAGTCACAGAACCTGACCTCGCGTCAACCTTGCCTCCTACCCATACTGGGCCATTTCCACGGTTCCAACACCAAACTTTATCCCTGGAATTAAATTGTCTCTTTGTCTCTCTCGTTAAGAGGTGGCATGCAGCTGGCATTAGCATTCTTGCTGTCGTTTCACCCACTACCCCCCCCACCCCCCAACCCCCTCTCATCTGTCCCAGGTCTAGAAATATCAGGTTTAACCTGGTGTGGAGCCTTCTCCCCATCAGCAACTCCACTGTTTTATATTGCGATTCCACTGGTAATCAAACAGGAACCGGGACAGTTTGGTATCCATTAACACTGTAGACTGCTTCTTTAAGCCTTCAACACTTGCACCACTCTTTCTGGTAGGCCATTGGACGATGGATGGTATGGAGCTGTCCTTATGTGCCGAATGCCATTGAATTTTAGAAAATATTTGAATTCACTGCTGGTGTTTGACATCCCATTGTTCATTCCCAATACTTCCAGGAGTCTGTGTATTGGGAATGATGCTCACAGTTTCTCAGTTGTCATCCCTGAGTTTGCTGAATGAACTTTATGTATGTCCAACCACTTTCAATGGGTGTCCACAATGACCAGGAACCTTGAGCCCATTGAAAGGACCAGTATAGTCGACATGCAACTGAGTCCACGGTTTTCCTGGCCATTCCTAAGAATGTGGGACCACTGCCGGTGGCAATTTTTGTCCTTGTTTGCATTCTAGGCACTGCTCCACCAATGCAACTATGTCAGCATCTAACCCTGGCCACCAGTATCTGCCAGTGGGAGGCAGCTGAAGGCATCCACATTAGCGACTTGGCTTCCTGGACGGTGTTCTAACTTGTACGCACTGAGAATAAGGGCCCAATGCTGAATTCTGCCAGAAGCTATGGACAGCACTGCCTTGTCTTCCTTCAGTAGCCCTAGCAGGGGTTTGTGATTTGTTATTATGTAACAAATCATCTGTAAAGGTACTGGCGGAACTTCCTCACACCAAAGATGACCACTAACCCTTCCTCCTCTATCTAGGCACACTTGTTTTCAGCATCAGCCAGAGAAAAGGGAAGCATACGCTATCATGCGTTCCTCTCTGTTGGGCCAATGGTGAGCCAACACAACCCCGATACTGTATGGGGAGGATCGTATGTCAGCACCAGATCTCGCTTGGGATCATGATGTGCCAACACCTTAGATGACAATAGCTGCTTTCTGTCTTCCCTAATTCTTGGCTATGTGACCATTTTCAAGGTTGACCCTTTTTCAATAGCAGGTGTAAGGATGCCAAGATGGTGGCCAGATTACGTATGAATTTGCTGTAGTAATTCACTAACCCAAGGAAAGACCTCAGCTCTGGTACAGACAAAGGAGCCGGGGCTCTTCTGATCACTTTCTCATCGAATGGGTGTAACCCAGTTTTGTCGACTGTGTAACCCAAGTAGGTTACTTGGGGCACCTGGAACACACATGTTTCTCATCTAAAGCATATGCCCGCCTGGGAGAAATGTTTAAGCACTATGTCCAAGTTCTCCAAGTCCTCTTTATTGGTCTTCCCTGCTATTAGTGTGTCATTCAGACAAATAGCAACTTGAGGTAGCCCTTGTAAAATGTTCTCCGTGGTCCACTGGAAAAGAACACAGGCTGATGATACCCCAAATGACAGCCTTGTATATTGATATAAACCCTTATGGGTATTAATTGTGGCATACATCTGGGACTGCTCATCCAATCGCAATTGCAGGTAGACGTGGCTCATGTTCAGCTTCATAAAGGACAGCTCACTTGCCAACTTTGCGTTCAAGTCCTGTATGTGAAGGGTCGTGTATATATCCAGCTGCAAGAAGCGGTTTACCATTTGCTTAAAATTCCCACAAAGGCAAACTGAGTCATCAGGCTTCACAATTGGTACGACCGGTGCTGTCCATTCTGCAAACTGCACTGGATTGATGATCTCTTCATTCTCCAGCTTCCTGATTTCCACTTCTACTTTTGCCCGCAAGGCAAATGGCATCGGGTGGGCCTTGCAAAATGTCAGAATTGCATCCTGGTTTACGTGGCTTTGGCCCCTTTGATACTCCCAAGCCCTTCTTGAAAATCTCTTGGTATTTTACTAGGACTTCACTGAGGCAGCCATTTTCCAATCAAAAAATGTTGAGCCAATCTAGGCGAATCTTTCTCAACCAATTCTGCCCCAATTGGCTTGGGCCCAAACATTTTATTGCCATCAGTGTTAACTGCACCAACTGCTTCTCATTGGAGACCGGAACTGAAGTCGTACCCTTAATTTGCAATGGTTCCCCAGTGTATGTTCTCAGTCTGGCTGAAGTCTTGTGCAAGCTTAAAGGTTTGAGTCCTGAGCGAATCTCATTGAAGACAGATTCTGCAACCACTGATACAGCTGCCCCAGTATCTACTGCCATGCGAACTGGGTGACCATTTAACTAAACATTAATTTTATTTGATTCCAATTTGGGTGTCACTAAACAATTTAATTGCTCCAACCCATGTAGGGGGCTTTCCATGGTGTGCACTCCCATGGGAGCCAGCCCACAAGTTTTCTTACTCTCATCAGACTTTGTAGGCCTCCTTGGCTGTCTCGAGTCCACGTACCGGCAGCAACTACAATGGCTAGCCTGCCCAGATCCTGAAGAACTGTTTAGCCACTTGGCTGAGGCTCGGCTATTTGTGGGGTTCTGCTGTGGGCTGGCCTAGGGTCCCTCTGCTGAGGATATGCCCTGTGTGAGGCTCTATGATTGCCTACACTCAAGTGGAGTTCTCCAAGCTCTGTCGGACAGGTGAGGGTGTCCACTTCCATTGTGATGCCCTGGATTTCCCATCTTTCACTTGCTGCATTTTCTATTGACAAGGCGAGTTTTCTGAAGAAGGATCCAGACCCGAAACTCAGCTTTCCTGCTCCTCAGATGCTGCCTGGCCTGCTGTGTTCATCCAGCTTCACACCTTGTTGTCTCAGACACCAGCATCGGCAGTTCCTACCATCTCTGACTTGTAGTACCTGTTTGAGGTCCAGCCAGTAGGTGCTTCTGCATGGTTATGACATTAATCCCGCATACTAAGTGGTCTCTCAGCATCTCATTCAGTGTTAATGCAAAATCACGTCCCTCTGCCAGTTGTCTTAACTTTGTCAAAAATCTCAAAAAGGATTCCCCCGGTTTTCTAACAGACAAATAAAACCCATAGCGTCTCAGGATTAGAGGAGGTTTTGGGTCATAATATTCCTTAACAACTCCATCAACTCGTGGAAGGTTTTAGTGTCTGGTGCCTCTGGGAAAGTTAAGCCCCTTATAACTGAAAATTACACACAGTCAGAAGGATTACTCACTACTTTTTATCTGCCCCAGTGTCATTTGCCCGGAAAAATTATCACATTCTTTCCACATACTGAGCCCAGTTCAACAGATGGATCAAATGAGTCCAGCTTCCCAAACAGAGGCATGATGCCAGAAATGCTCTCGTCAAATCCAAGATGACGGTTGCAAGCAAACATTCTCCAGGCGTGTCCTGTTTTCTCCCATCACCCCCAAAATAATTGCACAGAGGCCGGTTCCTATCACTAAGTCACCCTTTATTTACTAATGCACAGTACACTGGCTGTGGACAGTCAGCGCTCAACTGAGGAGATTCTAATCTTCTGGTTATGTATATTTTTTTCATTTTTTTTTCTTTTACAATACACTGGCTGTAAGCAGCCAGTTTAAAAAAGAAGCATTTCTCCACTGAGAATTGAAATCCAGCAGTAACACTGGCTGTGACACAGCCAGCCTGGAAATCAGATCTCAAAAAATGAAAAAGAATCCACAGTACCACTGGCTGTGGCCCAGCCAGCTCAGAGTCAGTTCCCTAAACTGAGGAGATCTAACCTCCTGGTTATACTTCTTCTAAAAACCCCTGCACTACTGCCATCTTCTGTTTATATTGGTCAGACAAGTCTTTCCTGATTGTCCCAGCTTAACAACTTTGTAGACAATGAGGTCTGCCTGGTTCCAATCACTACAATCTGGTTTTTGTCAAACCTTCATGATCTTCAAAATATCTGTTTAATATATAGTGCACCGTCACCCCTGCCATCCAAGTGCACTCAAAGGGTTTTTTTCTTTCTTTTCCTCTCATTACATCCCAGTGTTGTCCCAGATTAGGCACCTGGGGTGAAGGAAACCTCCTCAGCAGTGAAGCCAGTTGCCCGTCTCTGAGAGCCAACGGTACATATATAGATGAAGGTACAGTTGAGAACTGAGAGCTCGATAAAACGTAATTAATTTATTAAGTACTTAAACGAATAAGATACACTTTTAACTATTAGAGATTATCCATCACTATCTTTCACTACCCTGATTTCTGTAACTAAACCCAAACGTTATTACCCGGGGGAGTTTGCAGCTGACTTGGCTGAAACTCTGCTCGACATCTTCCACCGTGCCTCATGATGTAGGGTAGTTCTTGCACAACGTTAATCTTCGAATTGTTGCTGAACAAAAGGATTTCTCCAGGCTCTTATACGCAAGACTCTGTGCCAAGTGTGTGTCTTATTTGGCATAATCTGTGCAAGTGACCAATCCTGAATGTTTTGGCCAAATGCATGCCTTATTTGGCACGCCTTAATCATGCTTGATTGGTGAGAGTGAGACTTCTGAGGTGACATAGGGGCATCTTCTCCCCCGCCAATGTCCTCAGTTGACTCCCAGTCTGGAACTCTATGAGCATCTAATTTTTGTGCTAACACAGTGTGGATCTGAAGCAACACTTCACCTGCACTTCCCAGAATCTAGTCTACTGCATTCGTTGCTCACAATGTGGTCTCCTCTAATTAGGGAAACGAAGCACAGACTTGGCGACTGCTTCGCAGAACATCTACATTCTGCTCGCAAAAAAGACCCTGAACTACCTGTTGCCTGCCATTTTAACGCACCACCCTTCTCTCTGGCCAACATCTCTGTCTCTGGCTTGCTGCAGTGTTCCAGCAAAGCCCAACACAAGCTGGAGGAACAACACCTCATTTTCCGCTTGGGGACGCTACAGCCCTCCGGACTCAATATTGAGTTCAATAATTTTAGGGTCTAGACTCTCCCATGTTCCAGCCCCCTACCCCACACACCAGGCCTTGTTATCACATAGTCTGCCATTACACACCTGCTGTTGTGTGTCACTAACAGTCCCCATTAACAACTATTCACCCTCCCAGCCTGATCGTTAACAACTCCTTTGTCTGTCCAACTGTCTTTTTCTCTCTTTGGGCTCTATCCTATCGTTTACTCCCTACCCCACCCACCTGCCTATTTTCTGCAAATAAACTGACGTTTCCCAGCCGCCATCAGTTCTGAGGAAGGGTCACCGGACCCGAAACATTAGCTCTGTTTTTTACTTCACAAATGCTGCCAGACCTGCTGAGCTTTTCCAGCAACTTTGTTTTTATTGCTTATGTGTGTCCTGGCTTCCATTCTCATGGGTTATTTTTCTTTAGTAACATCATTAATGGTACTGCCTTTGTGGCAAAACTATCAATATGGTCTTTACAATCCCCAATTATGTCTAAAAATGAACTTAACCTCTCCATGTCTGTGGCGATAGAAAGTCTAGTTGCTGTTTAAATTCTTTGTTGGTCTATCACTCTTTTTCCTTGTGTTGACACCACTCCGAGCTAACTCATTTCCTGCCTCATTATCTGAGCCTACTTTGGATTCACTTTTAACCCAAGCTCCTTTGGTAGTTGCAACAACGCATTTAGGAGCTGGTAATGCTTCTGTTTAGTTTCTGTTTGTAGAAGAAAATTATCAACATATGATAAGAGGCAGTCTGGCCTAGAAAAATCCTGCAATCCATTGCTTAATCATTAATGAAATATTGGGGAGTTTTGAAATCCCTGTGGCAAAGCTGTCCACATATATTGCTGTCCCTTAAAGATAAATGCAAATTTATTCTGACACTTCTTGAGCAAAGGGGTTGACCAAAATCACCAAGCAGATTCACTCTGTTTCATCATAGTTTTGGACCAACAGCTGTACATGCTGTTAAGGGTGTTACCTTATTTAGTTCTTGATATTCAATAGTCAATAGTCAGTCACCAATTCCCATCTAGTTTCTAGGGGGATGGGAACCAAATGAGGAGGTTAGTGGACATTAAGGAGGTAGTAACCAAAGCCTGTAAGGAACTAGATAATGAAGTCAGTGTGACTAAGGGGAGGAGTAGGCAGAGAGCAGATGATGAACGCAAAGGGACAGGGGGTCTGAGGTGCATTTGTTTTAATGCGAGAAGTGTAGTAGGTAAGGCGGATGAACTTAGGGCTTGGATTAGTACCTGGGAGTATGATGTTATTGCTATTACTGAGACTTGGTTGAGGGAAGGGCAAGATTGGCAACTAAATATCCCAGGATATAGATGCTTCAGGCGGGATAGAAAGGGAGGTAAAAGGGGTGGAGAAGTTGCATTACTGGTCAAAGAGGATATCACATGTGTGCTGAAGGAGGGCACTATGGAGGACTCAAGCAGTGAGGCAATATGAGCAGAGATCAGAAATAGGAAGTGTGCGGTTAACAATGTTGGAGCTGTACTATAGACCTCCCAACAGCGAGCGTGAGATAGAGGTACAAATATGTGGACAGATTATGGAAAGATGTAGGAGCAACAGGCTGGTGGTGATGGGAGATTTTAATTTTCCCAACATTGACAGGGATTCACTTAGTGTTAGGGATTTAGATGGAGCGAATTTGTAAGGAGTATCCAGGAGGGTTTTCGAGAGCAGTATGTAAATAGTCCAACTCAGGAAGGGGCCATACTGGACCTGGTGTTGGGGAATGAGCCCGGTGAGGTGGTTGAAGTTTCAGTAGGGGATTACTTTGGGAATAGTGATCACAGTTCCGTAAGTTTTAGAATACTCATGGACAAAGATGAGAGTGGTCCTAAAGGAAGAGTGCTAAATTGGGGAAAGGCCAACTATAGCAAAATTCGGCAGGAGCTGGGGAATGTGGACTGGGAGCAGCTGTTTGAGGGTAAATCCACATTTGATATGTGGGAGGCTTTTAAAGAGAGGTTGATTAGAGTGCAGGACAGACATGTCCCTGTGAAAATGAGGGATAGAAAGGGCAGGATTAGGGAACCATGGATGACAGGTGAAATTGTGAGACTAGCAAAGAGGAAAATGGAAGCATACATAAGGTCTAGGCGACTGAAAAAAGACGAAGCTTTGGAAGAATACCGGGAAAGTAGGACCAATCTGAAACAAGGAATTAACAGGGCTAAAAGGGGTCATGAAATATCTTTAGCAAACAGGGTTAAGGAAAATCCCAAAGCCTTTTATTCATACATAAGGAGCAAGAGGGTAACTAGAGAAAGGGTTGGCCCACTCAAGGACAAAGGAGGGAAGTTATGCGAGGAGTCAGAGAAAATGAGTGAGATTCTTAATGAGTACTTTGCGTTGGTATTCACTGAGGAGAGGGACATGATGGATATTGAGGTTAGGGATAGATGTTTGATTACTCTAGGTCAAGTCAGCATAAGGAGGGGGGGAAGTGTTGGGTATTCTAAAAGGCATTAGGGCGGACAAGTCCCCAGGTCCGGATGGGATCTATCCCAGGTTGCTGAGGGAAGCAAGAGAGGAAATAGCTGGGGCCTTAACAGATATCTTTGCAGCATCCTTGAGCACGGATGAGGTCCCAGAGGACTGGAGAATTGCAAATGTTGTCCCCTTGTTTAAGAAGGGTAGCAAGGATAATCCAGGAAATTATAGACCGGTGAGCCTGACGTCAGTGGTGGGGAAGCTGCTGGAGAAGATACTGAGGGATAGGATCTATTTACATTTGGAAGAAAATGGGCTTATTAGTGATAGACAGCATGGTTTTGTGCAGAGAAGGTCATGTCTTACCAACTTGATAGAATTCTTTGAGGAAGTGACAAAGTCGATTGATGAGGGAAGGGCTGTGGATGTCATATACATGGACTTCAGTAAGGCATTTGATAAGGTTTCCCATGGTAGGCTGATGGAGAATGTGAAGTCGCATGGGGTCCAGAGTGTACTAGCTAGATGGACAGAGAATTGTCTGGGCAACAGGATACAGAGAGTTGTAGTGGAAGGGAGTTTCTCAAAATGGAGAACTATGACCAGTGGTGTTCCACAGGGACCACTGTTGTTTGTGATATACATAAATGATCTGGAGGAAGGTATAGTTCGTCTGATTAGCACGTTTGCAGATGACACTAAGATTAGTGGAGTAGCAGGTAGTCAGAGAATGCAGCAGAATATAGATAGATTGGAGAGTTGGGCAGAGAAATGGCAGATGGAGTTCAATACAGGCAAATGCGAGGTGATGCATTTTGGAAGATCCAATTCAAGAGCGAACTATATGGTAAATGGAAAAGCCCTGGGGAAAATTGATGCACAGAGAGATCTGGGTGTTCAGGTCCATTGTACCCTGAAGGTGGCAACACAGGTGGATAGAGTAGTCAAGAAGGCATACGGCATGCTTTCATTCATCGGACGGGGTATTGAGTACAAGAGTTGGCAGGTCATGTTACAGATGTATAGGACTTTGGTTCGACCACATTTGGAATAATGCATACAGTTCTGGTCGCCACATTACCAAAAGGATGTGAATGCTTTGGAGAGGGTGCAGAGGAGGTTCACCAGGATGTTGCCTGGTATGGAGGGCGCTAGCTATGAAGAGAGGTTGAGTAGATTAGGATTATTTACATTAGAAAAACGGAGGTTGAGGGGGGACCTGATTGAGGTCTACAAAATCATGAGAGGTATAGACAGGGTGGATAGCAAGAAGCTTTTTCCCAGAATGGGGGACTCAATTACTAGGGGTCACGATTTCAAGGTGACAGGGGAAAAGTTTAAGGGAGATATGCGTGGAAAGTTCTTTACGCAGAGGGTAGTGGGTGCCTGGAACGCGTTGCCAGCGGAGGTGGTAGAGGTGGGCACGATAGCATCATTTAAGATGTATCTAGACAGATACATGAATGGACAGGGAGCAGAGGGATACAGATCCTTGGAAAATAGGCAACAGGTTTAGATAGAGGATCTGGATCGGCGCACCTTGGCGGGCCGAAGGTCCTGTTCCTGTGCTGTAATTTTCTTTGTTCTTTACTGGCCAATCCTGGCCCTAATGTGCGGCATGTGTCTTCTCAATTTCAGGCTCAGGCAGGGTGTTGGAAAATTCACAGGTTATCTGGACTGGCATCGGAGTTACTTCTTGTCGATGCCCACCCAGGGACACCAAAATTTATGTTGCCCATTATGTGCATGCCTTAATTAGAATTATCCATGCACTTGAGCAATCCTGAATATTTTGTCCAAATGTATGCCTTATTTGTTAGAGCCAGCAGTTATCAATTTCCTGTATTTTAACTCTTAGCAGACCTGCATGACTTATTCACATTCTATTCGCATATTAGCCCATTTTTAAGCCTCTTATCAGATCCTGTTATCTGCAGTCTTATCCAACACCAGGAGGTTTGGTCTTGGCAGCCCAGACGCACTGAGGTTCTTGAAAGTTGACTTTCCTCAGCTTGAACTTCCAAGGATCAGAAAGAGAAAAGCAGGTTGGAGGGCCTGGCCACCTCATGAGTGTCCTGAGAGGAGACTTCTGGAGTGTGTGTACACATGTGTGTGAGTGTGTGTGTGTGTATGCATGCATGTTGTCTCTCCTTTGGCTGGGTCTTGTTCTGGCATCACTTTGTTTCCTCATGAGGAAGTGGCAGCTGGAAAGCCTGCCAGGTTCCCTGTTCTCATGTCACCATGCCTTCAATCTGAAGGCCTCAATGGTTGGTTGAGAGTTTAGCCAACACCTGTGGCCATGGAAAAAGAAAATATGGGGTACTGCACTTAAAAGGTCTTAGCTTCACAAACCAAAGCTCCAAACTATCAATAGGATATAGGTCGTGTCATAAGAAATGCAAAGCAAATACTTCGGGTTGCGATATCCACAGAGTCCAGAAGGATCTCTGGACATCCTTTGGGTAGAGTATCCAGCTGAATGGCCTCCTGGTTTAGAGATTCTGAGCACGGCCAACAAGAGGGAATAAAGTGAGACAATTGATTTTGGTAGAAACAAACAAACATTGCTAGGTGCATTTTCTTGAAGCATGATGGGAACTGAGAAGAAATTAACATGATGTGACCCAGAAGACTGACACTGCGAGGGGAAATAGGGGTGGAGAAGCCAAAGGTAGCCTTAATTTTGGAATGAAAGCAGTCCATAGATGCTTAGTTTTCAATATCATTGATTGGAACATTTGTGGAAATAATCCAGAGAACATTGGTAATGCTGGAACAGAGTTCAGGGATGTCCTTTACTTCTCGGTTGCCATAGAGGAATAGGCTAATTAGGCAACAGGGGAAAATGCACAATCACACTGAAGGTGGCCAAGGCAATGATAACTAGCTCAGTTATGATGAGTTCAACCCAAGCCCTAGTTCTTATGCATTTCCTAGAAAATTCTTACGGAAGATCTTAGCCAGTTGCATGTTTGCTTGAACATAGAGAACCTAGAACATAGAACAGTACAGCACCGCACAGGCCCTTCAGCCCACGATGTTTGTGCTGAACTTTTACCCTAATCCTAAAGTCTATCTAACCTCCAGCCCTACCTTATTCTATCATCCATATGCTTGCTTGAATGAATTTGGCATTGGGTTCTACCCTCACCATAACACTGCCATTTATATCATTTCCCTGCTTTTATTTGTTACCTGTTGGAACAATAATGAGAAACTGGAAGAACCTGAGAGAATGTCAGGCCTAAAGTGTGATACTAGAAACCTTCAAAAATGAAAAGATAAATAATAGGTTCTGAAAAAATGCCCCTTGCAACATATGAGGAGTTTTATTTTGTGAAATTAATTGATTTTAAGAAAAGGATATATCATAAATGAGTGATTTATTGTTTTAGAATCTCAATACCTATGATTTTGTAATTGCACTACCATTTTAAAGGCAGAACCATTTAATAGCTGACAATTAGAATGACAATTGACAGCTGTATGAATAATCTTTGGCTCCAATCAATGTTTTGTTGGAACAGCTGTGCCCTTCCTTACTCATTAACATTTTAATAGTGTCTTTAGACTGAAAACAATTTTGTTATTTGCTTTATCAAAAAAAATCAGATGTAATATTTAGCAATTGGAAGCAAAAAATCCCACATTTGTTTTAAAAAAACCTACACTGTTTCTCCAGAACTTGAGACTGCCATTTTCAAAATATTTTCTCTAGACTTGACTTTAATTCTTGTGATTTTCTGGCAATAGTTCTTCTCATAGTCACATGATGTTCACATGTACACCAGATCCTCTTATTAGAACAGTACTGAGCTTTTTCTCTTGACCAAAATGTTCACCATCCTGAATTTACAGCGCAATAGTACCTGCAGTCTGCGTACCTAGCATTGCTACCTTCCTGATCAGCTCACCGCCTGACAACACTTGCTTGTTAAAAGTTTTTATTTTATTTCTTTTGTATGAAAGACTCTGTGTGGTAATGGTTGCATGTCTTATTATTATTCTTAAAAGGATTAGCTGAAGTATTGCATGACATATCCACTGAGCAAAGCGCTTGACCACACCCTCAGTTTAGCACAGAACACGCAACAATGTTGACTAATCTTTAGCACTCATAAAGTAATGGAGTCATAGAGATATACGACACGAAAACAGACCCTTCAGTCCAACTCATCCATCCCGAACAGATATCCTAAAAAAGTCCGATTCCATTTGCTACATTTTGGCCCATATCCCTCTAACCTCTTCGTATTCACTTTACCCATCCAGATGCCTTTTAAAAGTTGTAATTGTACCAGGCTGCACTACTTTCTCTTGCAGCTCATTTCATACACTCACCGCCCTCTGTGGGAAAGGGTTGCCCCTTGGGTCTCTTTTAAATCTTTCCCCTGTCACCTTAAACCTATGCCCTCTAATTTTGGACTCCTCCACCCTGGGGAAAAGACCTTGTCTATTTACCCTTCCGTGCTCCAATGATTTTATAAACCTCTATAAGGTCACCCCTCAGCCTCAGCCTGGGGCCAGTGGCACAATGATCATGTACGTGACCAGAGAGTGGGAGATTGTAGGTTTGACTCCTACCTGGCTCAAATGCAATTCTCATTTTTTTTTGGGGTGGCATGGTGGCTCAGTGGTTAGCAAGGCTACCTCACAGCACCAGAAATCCGGGTTCAATTTCATCCTTGGGTGACTGTCAGTGCAGAGTTTGCATATTCTCCCCAGGTGTGCATGGTTTTCCTCCAGGTGCTCTGGTTTCCTCCCACAGTCCAAAGATGTGCAAGTTAGGTGGATTGGTGATACTAAATTACCCCATAGTGTCTGGGGATGTGTAGGTTAGATGTGTTAGCAATGGAAAATATAGAGTAGGGGAATGGGTCTGGGTGGGATGCTCTTCGGTGGGTTGGTGTGCACTTGTTGGGCCGAATGACCTGTTTCCACACTGTAGGGACTCTACAACTCTATGATGCTCCAGGGAAAATAGCCCCAGTCTATTCAGCCTTTCCCTATAGTTGAAACCCACCAACCCTGGTAATATCCTTGTAAATCTTTTCAGAACCCTTTCAAGTTTCGCAATATCCTTCCTATAGTAGGGAGACCAGAATTGCATGGGTGGGATGTCCTTCAGAGGATTGGTGTGGACTCAATGGGCTGAATGGCCTGCTTCCACATTGTGGGGATTTTATGATTCTAATACTCCAAAGAATGTGATGGTTGCTGGGGATAGGGATAAAGAACTGTTATCTTATTTATTCATTCAATCACTTGATGCAAGCATTGCTGGTATCTGTAGAAGTTGATTGGCATAAGCTAACCATGGATTAGGAAGGCTATTTGATTCATGAAATTCATCCTTGAAATCCAAATAGTCCCCACCCCACAAACACCATTATAGCATCAAACTAAAACGATCGTGCTCCCAATACCCCACATGGAATTCTAGTCCACGCTCTTCTTTCCTGGTGAGAAGATTTTCCCATTACCTGTCTGAAGTGTTCTCACACACAGCCAAACTAGCTTTTAGTTGCAAACATAAAGAAAATAAAACTTAAGGCTCAAGAATGCCATTCAGCCCATCATGTTTGTCCCAGCCAAATATAATGTTGGTCCATTTTCTTGAAGGTTATATAACTTCAAATGCATGTCCAAATATTTTCTTTTACGTACAATGAGTGTTTTTGCTACTAGCACTCTTTCAGATCCCTGGCATGACTATTGACTTCTCTACCACAGGAAATGGACCCTTCCTAATCACTCTATCAAGGACCCCATAATTTTATATGCATCAGTTAAATCATCATTCAGGCTCTTCTGTTCCAAGGAAAATGGCCCCCATTTCTGAAGAAGGGTCCCGACCCGAAACGTCAACTTTCCTACTCCTCTGATGCTGCCTGGCCTGCTGTGTTCCTCCAGCTCCACACTATCCCTATCTATTCAATCTATTATTGTCAGTAAAATTCACCATCCCTGTCAACATCTTTGTAAGTCACTTCTGTGAAGAATAGGTGAAATCGCCATCATCCTACCTGATCATGGAGGGGTGGTTTAACCTGTGAATCACCATGCCTCAGGTGAAGGGAGAGATTGAGAAGGAGAGTCCTTCATGGTAACCTCAGCCAGGTGCAGGAATTGACCCACGTGTTTTGGTATTACTCTGTATCATAAACCAGCCATCCAGTCAACTAAGCTAACTTACCCCCTGTCTTATCTCTTCTGTACGCCCTTAAATATATTAGTACAACTTTCTGGCGAAGAGGGCTGTACACATTACCATAGATATATCTTTAGCTTAACCTACCTTATCTTCTAATTTATGCTTCAAACATTAAAAAGAACCCGACATAACAAGGTGTGGAGCTGGAGGAACACAGCAGGCCAGGCAGCATCAGAGGAGCAGGAAAGCTGACGTTTCGGGTCTGGAACCTTCTTCAGAAATGGGGGAGGGGAAGGGGGCTCTGAAATAAATAGAGAGGAGGGGGCGGTGATAGAAGGTGGATAGTGGAGCAGATAGGTGGGAGAGAAGACAGACAGGTCAAGGAGGCGGGGATGAAGCTAGTAAAGGTGAGTGTAGGTCGGAAGTGGGGGTGGGGGTTGGTCAGTGAGGTGGGAGGAGCGGATAGGTGGGAGAGAAGACGGACAGATCAAGGAGGTGGGGATGAGAGGGGGACTGGTCTTGGGATGAGGTTGGATGTGGGGAGAGTTTGAAGCTACTAAAGTGCGCATCGAGACCATTGAGTTGTAGGGTTCCAAGGCGGAATATGAGTGCTGTTCCTCCACTTTCCGGGTGGCATCATTGTCACACTGAAGGAGGCCCAGGATGGACATGTCGTTCAGACCACTCATCCCTGCCTCCTTGACCTGATTGTCTTCTCTCCCACCTATCTGCTCCACTATCCACCTTCTATCACCGACCCCCCCCCCATTTATTTCAGAGCCCCCTTCCCCTCCAGGTGTGAGGTGCTGTGTTTGAGATGAAATATGACTGGTCAAACTACTTGA
Source organism: Rhincodon typus (assembly GCF_021869965.1). Taxonomy (NCBI): domain Eukaryota; kingdom Metazoa; phylum Chordata; class Chondrichthyes; order Orectolobiformes; family Rhincodontidae; genus Rhincodon; species Rhincodon typus. Next base: position 106,715,603 of record NC_063333.1, on the reverse strand, counting down.
TGTTAAGCAAAACACAATTTATTTAAACACTATAGTTAAAATATAAACAAAAGAAAGAGGAATTTAGAATAACTTAACTATTGGAAAACTTAACAGAATAATAGATACAGTACCAATTACTAATTAACTGTTCCAACATAGCATCATCCCACAAACACACCCCTCGGCAAAAAGGCAAATTCAGACACACATTGTCACATGCAGTTCTCCAATCCAGGAGGAAAAGCTCATCAAGAGATGATTCAGAGAATGTAGCAGCCAAGAGAAATTCACTAAAGCCTCCAACTCTTTTGAGACCCCAGTGGCTTCTGCTTAAAAACTAACCTAAAAATTGAAAAAAAATCTGGAAAAACAGCTGGCCACACCCAGGCTACTTCAATTGTTCCAACTTAAAAAAAAACCCAAGGCCTCACAAATTGTTTATGTTCTTAGAAACAGCTTGGTGCCGCTGCCTTCCAACTTCTCTTGAAAAAAAGGACAAAATAATATTTTAAAGTAACAGCATCGTCACATCTCCCCCCTTTAAAAAAAGCCCATCAATATACAAAGATGGCTTCATTTTTAAAACCCTTAGTTTTAGTCTACAAGTACACTACAATACATATACATTACATTGTCTCTAAGCATGCAAACATTCACTACAACCTACTTCAGTCCATTTGCTCCCGTCACGGAGCTCCTCCAACTTCCTTCATCAAAGTTGTGACAAATGTCGGCAATTAGATTTTCTTGTCCTGCCACGTGCAATTTTCACATTGAATGGCTGCAATAATAAGCTTCATCTATACAGTCTGGAATTTTTGTCCTTAAATTTCTTTAAAAACTTTAATGGGTCATGATCAGTATATACAATTATCTCAGACACATTACCAGCAATATGAGTGTTGAAATGTTGTAATGCCAACACCAAACTCAAGGTTTTCTTCTTAATCGTGGAATATTCTGTTAATGAGTATTAAATTTTCTGGAAAAATACTCAGTAGCTCTTTCTAATGTCTTGTCCACTTCTTGTAAGAGTGCAGCACTGACATTTACATCATTCGCATCAATAGCCACCTTGATTGGCTTTGCATAATTAGGTGTGGCTAACACTGAGGCAGCAGTTGACACAGCTTTCATGCTGTCAAATGCCTTCTAACAGTCAGCCATCCACTGAAATTTTCTACACTGCTAACTTTTGGTCCAAATGTCCAATAAAACACAGTCAATCCCAGGAATCGTAGCACTGCCCTCTTCATCAATGATATTGGAGACTCCCCAATAACCTTTGTTTTCACATTCTGTGGGACGATTTATCCATGTCTAGTAACATGGCCCAGGAATGTGACTTGGGCTTTTGTGAATTCACTCTTAGCCAGGTTGATCACTAAGCCTGCCTCCCGAAGTCAATCAAACAATTCCGATAAATGCTCCAAATGTTCCTTCCAGGTACGACTAAGAATTACCAGGTCGTCGAGGTACACCACACAATCCAGAAATGACTTTACTGGTTAGTCTTTGAAATTTGGCTAGCACATTTTTCATACCAAATGACATGACTTTAAATTGGTATAGTCCATTCAGTGTCACAAAAGCCAAAATTGTCTTCGCACTTTTGGATTAAGGTATCTGCCAGTATCCTCTGAGTAAGTCCAACTTAGAAATATAAGTTGCTTGTCCCACCTTCTCAATACAATCTTCAAAATATGCAATGGGATAAGAATCAGACTTTGTAACTGCATTGACTTTGCGATTGTCGACACATAATCGTTGGGTGCCATCTGGTTTGGCACCATTATCTTGGGGGAGCTCCAGTTGCTGCAACTCAATTCGATGATGTTATCTTTGAGTATGCATTCAATCACTTTTTGAACTTGTGTCAAATTTAAAGGTTTAAGTCTGTAGGCTTAATTGGAATAGCATTTCCTATATCTATATCATGCCTAATTAGATTAGTACTTCCCAGCTTATTCCCAGATACCTCCACATGCAATAGTAATAACTCTTTCAGGTCATTTTGATTTTCGTCTGGAAGGTAACTCAATAATTTATCCCAATTCTTGAGAACTTCTCCATTGTCCAATTTAATTTGAGCAATGTCCAATTCAGAATCCTTTGAATGTGTTTCTTTACTCTATGTTGTAACCAGTAACACATTCTTCCTTTGCTTTTCTTCCCTATCAAAATACTCTTTGAGCATTTTTACATGACACACTCTGTGGGATTCTTTCTATCTGGCGTTCTTATCAAATAATTTACATCACTCAATCTATTTTTGATTTGATAAGGTCCACTAAACCTTGCTTTTCAAGGTTCACCTATCATTGGAAGTAATACTAACACTATCTCCACTAGCAAAATTGCAAATTTTTGATTTCTTGTCTGCCTCCTATTTCATCACATGCTGTGCTACTTTTAAATGCTGCCTAACCAACTCACCCGCTCCATTTAATCTTTCCCCAAAATTTGATACATTGTCCAAATATGTGGTTTCTGAACTCTGACTCACCAATTTCTCTTTAATTAACTTCAATGGTCCTCTCACCTCATACTCAAAAACTAATTCAAATGGATGAAATTTGGTAGATTCATTTGATGCATCCCTAATTGCAAAAAGTACAAATGGAATTCCTTTATCCCAATCATTTGGATATTCTTGACTATAAGCCATTGACATAGAGTCATAGATCCGTACAATCATGGAAACAACCCTTCAGTCCAACTCATTCATGCTGACTAGACTTCCTAAATTAATCTAGTCCCATTTGCCAGCATTTGGCCCATATCCCTCTAAACCCTTCCTCTCATGTACCTATCGAGATGCCCTTTAAATGTTGTAATTGTACCAGCCTCCACCATTTCCTCTGGCAGCTCATTCCATATACGCTCCATTTTCTGCATGAAAAAGTTGTCCTATATGTCCCTTTTAAATTTTTTCCCTCTCACCTTAAACCTATGCCCTCTGGTTCTGGACTCCCCCACCTCGTGGAAAAGACCTTGGCTGTTTACCCTATTCATGTCCAGCATGATTTTATAAACATCTATAAGGTCACTCCTCAGCCTCCGATGCTCCAGGGAAAATAGCCCTAGCCTATTCAGCCTTTCCCTTTAGCTCAAACCCTCAAACCTGGCAGCATCCTTGTAAATCTTTTCTAACCCTTTCAAATTTTACAATATCCTTCCTATAGCAGGGAGACTTGTATTGCACACCGTATTTCAAAAGTGGCCTAACCAATGTCCTGTACAGCCGCGACATGACCTCCCAACTCCTATATTCAATGCACTGTCCAATAAGGGCAATCTTACCAAACATCACCTTCACTATCCTGTCTGCCTGGGACTCCACTTTCAAGAAACTATGAATCTGCACTCAAAGGTCCCTTTGTTCAGCAACACTCCCCAGGACCTTGCCATTAAGTGTATAAGTCCTGCCCTGGTTGCCTTTCCAAAATGCAGCACCTCACATTTATTTAAATTAAACTCCATCTGCAACTCCTCGACCCATTGGCCCATCTGATTAAGGTTCCGTTGTACTCTGAGGTAACCTTCTTCACTGTCTATTACACCTCCAATTTTGGTGTCATCTGCAAACTTACTGACCATACCTCCTATGTTCTTATCCAAATCATTTATTGTGGTAAACTGCTGGCCACAGGCCTCCAGTCTGAAAAGCAACCCTCCACTACCACCCTCTGCCTTCTACCTGCGAGCAAGGTCTGTATCCAAATGGCTAGTTCTCCATGTATTACAAGTGATCTAACCTTGCCAACCAGTCTACAATGAGCAACCTTGTCAAATGCCTTACTGAAATCCATGTAGATAATGTCCACCACTCTGCCCTCATCAATCCTCTTCGTTACTTCTTCAAAAAACTCAATCAAGTTAGTGAGACACAATTTCCCATGCATAAAGTCATATTGACTATCCTTAATTAGTCCTTGCTTGTCAAAATACATGTAAATTCTGTTCCTCAGGATTCCCTCCAACAACTTTCCCACCACTGATGTCAGGCTCACCAGTCTGTAGTTCCCTGGCTTTTCCTTACCATCTTTCTCAAATGGTGGCCACAACCTCCAGTCTTCCGGCACCTCACCTGTGGTTATTGATGATACAAATATCTCAGCAAGGGGCCCAGCAATAACTTCCCTCACTTAACACAGAGTTCTAGGATACACTAGATCTGGTCCCAGAGATTTATCCACCTTTATGCATTTTAAGACATCCAGCATCTCCTCTTCTGTAATATAGACATCTTTGAAGATGTCATTATTTATTTCCCCACTTTCTTTAGCTTCCTTATCTTTCCCCACAGTAAACACTGATATAAAATACTCATCTAGTTTCTCCTCTATCTCCTGCGGTTCAGCACATAGATCATAGAATCCCTACAGTGTGGAAACAGGCCCTTCGGCCCAACAAGTCCACGCTGACCCTCAGAGCATCCCACCCAGAACCCATCCCCCTATTCCCTGAACACGATGGGCAATTTAACATGGCCAATCCACCTAGACTGCACATCTTTGGACTGTGGGAGGAAACCGGAGCACCCTGAGGAAACCCGCACAGACACGGGGAGAATGTGCAAACTCCACACAGACAATTGCCCCAGGGTGGAATTGAACCCAGGTCCCTGGTGCTGTGAGGCAGCAGTGCTAACCACTGAAGCACCGTGTTACCCAAGTCTTTAAAGGACATGTTCTGTCCCTTATTACTGTTTTGTCCTTAATGTATTTGTAGAATCCCTTTGGATTAGCCTTAACCCTATTTGCCAAAGCTATCTCTAGTCCCCTTTCTTCCCTCCTGATTTTCCACTTCAGTATACTCCAAATGCCTTTATACCGCTCTAAGGATTCATTTGATTCCAGCTATCTATACTTGACATATGCTTCCTTATTTTTCTTGACCAAAATCTCAATTTCTCTAGTCATCCAGCATTCCCTACACCTACCAGCCTTACCCTTCACCCTTAGAGCAACATATTGTCTCTGGACTCTCATTATCTAATTTTTGAAGGCTTCCCATTTCCAGCCAATCTTTTACCTGCAAACATCTGCCCACAATGAACTTTTGAAAGTTCTTGCCTAATATCATCAAAATTGGCCTTCCTCCAATTTAGAGCTTTAACGTTTGGATCTGATCTATCCTTTTCCATCACTATTTGAAAACTAATAGAATAATGGTCACTGGCCCCAACGTTCGCCACCACTGACACTTCAGTCACTTGCCTTGCCTTATTTCCCAAGAGTATGTCAAGTTTTGCACCTTCTCTAGTCGGTATATCTACATACTGAATCAGAAAATTTTTTTGTACACACTGAACAAATTCCATCCAAACCATTAACACTTTGGCATTCCCAGTCCATGTTCGTAAGTTAAAATCCCCTGTCATAAACACCCTATTATTTATTCAGATAACTGAGATCTCCTTACAGATTTGTTTCTCAATTTCTTGCTGAACTATTGGGGGTGTATAGTACAATCCCAATAAGGTGATTGTCGCTTTCTTATTTCTCAGTTCAACCTAAATAACTTCCCTGGATGTACTACCAGGAATATCCTCCCTAAGTACAGCTGTAATATTATCCCTAATCAAAAATGCCATTCCCCCTCCTCTCTTGCCTCCCTTTCTATCCTTCCTGTAGCATTTATACCCTGGAACATTAAACTGCCAGTCCTGTCCATCCCTCAGCCGCGTCTCTGTAATCACTATGATATCCCAATCCCATGTTCCCGACCATGCTCGGAGTTCATTTGACTTCCCGTAATTGGGCAAAAGCCAATTACATCCAAATTAGACAGAACTGGGGAATGTGGATTGGGAGCAGTTATTTGAGGGCAACACTAAATCTAGCATGTGGGAGGCTTTTAAAGACCAGTTGATTAAAGTGCAGGACATGCATGTCCCTGCAAAACTGAGGGATAGGTATGGCAGGATTCAGAACCACGGATGACGAAGGAAATTGTAAGCTTAGTCAAAAGGAAAAAGGAAGCATGCAATAGGTCTAGGCAGCCACAAATTGATGAAGCCATTGAGGAGTATAGAGAAATTAGGAAGGAACTTAAACACAGAATTGGGAAGGCTAAAAGGGGCCATGAAATGTCTTCAGCATCAGGGTCAAGGAGAATCCCAAGGCTTTTTATGTATACATTAGAAAAAAGAGGGTAGCAAGGGAAAGAGTAGTCCCACTCAAAGGCAGAGGAGGGAAGTTATGCACAGAGCCACAGGAAGTGGGGGAGATCTTTGATGAGTACTTTGTATCGGTATTCACCGAGGAGAAGGACATGACTGATGCTGAAGTCAGGGATGAATGTGCGAATACTCTGGAGAATGTCAATATGTTGAAGGAGGAAGTTTTGGGTATCCTAAATTGCATTAAGGTACACAAGTCCCCAGGGCCAGATGGGATCTATCTCAGATTTCTGCGAGAGGCAAGGGAAAAAAAATAGCTAGGGGATTAGCAGATATCCTCACATCCTCTTTGACTACAGGCGAGGTTCCAGAGGACTGGGGATTAGCCAATGTTGTTGCCTTGTTTAAGAAAAGAAGCAGGGACAGTCCGGAAAATTATAGGGCAGTGAGCCTGACATCTATGGTGGGGAAGCTCTTGGAGAAGATACTGAGGGACAAGATATATGCACATTTGGAAGTAAATGGACTAGTTAGTGACAGGCAGCATGGTTTCATACAGGGAAGGTCATGTCTCACGAACCTGATTGAATTTTTTGAAAAGGTGACAAAAATAATTGATGAGGGAAGATCTGTGGATGTGGTTCATTTGAACTTTAATAAAGCACTTGATAAAGTCCCACATGGCAGATTGGTACAAAAACTAAAATCACATGGGATTCAGGGTGGGTGGCTAAATGACAGAGAGTAGCTGTGGAAGGGTGTTTTTCAGAATGGAAACCGGTAACTAGAAGTCTTCCACAGGGATCAGTCATAGGTCCTGTGTTGTTTGTAGTAGATATAAATGATCTGGAGGAAAATGTGGATGGTCTGATTAGCAAGTTTGCAGATGACGTAAAGATTGGTGGATTTACTGATAATGCTGACGATGGATACAATAGGATATAGATAGGGGCACAGAAATGGCAAATGGATTTTAATCCAGACAAAAGCGAGGTGATACATTTTGGAAGATCAAATTTGGTTGTGAATTATACTGTAAATGGCAGAACTGTTAGGAACATTAACATACAGCCAGATCTGGGCGTGCAGGTCCACAATTCCCTAAAAGTGGCAACACAGGTGGCCAGGGTGATTAAAAAGCCATATGGCATGCTTGCCTTCATCAGCTGGGGCATGGAATACAAAAGTTGGCAAACCATGTTGCAGCTGTATAAAACCCTTGTTAGGCTGCATTTGGAGTATTGTGTGCAGTTTTGGTCGCCACATTACCAGAAGGAAGCTTTGGAAAGAGTGCAGAGAAGGTTCACTAGGATGTTGCCCAATATTGAGGGCATTTGCTATGAGGAAAGGTTAAAAAGACTAGTATTGTTTCAACTGGAAAATGGCAGCTGAGAGGAGGCCTGATAGAGACCTACAAAATTATGAGAGGCATAATAGGGTAGATAGTCAGAGGCTTTTTCCCAGGATTGAAGTTTCAGTTACAAGGGGGCATAGGTTCAAGGTGAGAGAGGGAAAGTTTAAGGGAGATGTGCGAGGGAAGTATTTCACGCAGAGTTGTAGGAACCTGGAATGCACTGTCAGAAGAGGTGGTGGAAGAAGGCACATTTAAGAGGCATTTGGATGGTTACATGAATAAGAAGGGAACAGAGGAATATGGACAGAATAAGGGCATAAGGTTTTTCTTTGGTTTATTTAGGCCATGATGATCAGCACAGGCTTGGAGGGCCAAAAGGCCTGTTCTTGTGCTATACTTCTCTTTTGCTTTTTTTTTCTTTTGTTTGTACCTGTTAGGCCTCTTGCATTGAAATAAATGCAGTTTAATTTATCAGTCCTACCTCATTCTCTGCTTTGTTCCTATCTGCCCTGACCGTTTGACTCACTCCTTTTCCCAAATACACCAGTCTCAGACTGATGTCTTTTCTCACTGTCTCCTGGGTCTCACGTTCCCCTCCCTTACTAGTTTAAATCCTCCCGAGCAGCACTAGCAAATTTCCCCAGCAGTATATTAGTCCCCTTCCAATTCAGGTGCAATCCGTCCTTCTTAGACAGATCACTGCTATGCCAGAAGACATTACAATGATCTAAAAATGTGAATCCTTCTGCCCCGCACCAACTCCTCAGCCACGCATTCATCTGCTCTATCCTGTTTCTACGCTCACTAGCTCGTGGCACCGGGAGTAATCCAGGTATTACTACCCTCATGAACCTAATTTTTGAATTCCTGTCTAACTTCTTCTATTCTCTCCTCCGAATCTCGTCCTGTGTCGTTAGTACCAATGTTTACAACAACCTCCTCATGGTTCCTCTCCTCTTTGAGAATATTTTGCACTCTCTCTGAGATATACTTGATCCTGGCACCAGGGAGGAAACAGACCATTCTGATATCTTGTTGTTAGCTGCACAAATGTCTGTCTGTACCTCTGATTAGAGAGTCCCTTATCACAATTGATTGCTTGGTACCTGACGTACCCCTCATTGCATTAGAGTCAGTCTTGGTATCAGAAACCTGGCTGTTTGTATTACATTCCCCTGGGAGTGCATTGCCCCCTACACTTTCTAAATGGCATTTAAAGTTTGATCCTAAATCTCCCTGCGATTCTGGATGGTAGGTAGTGAATTTGAATTGTTTTATTCCTAAGCTATCCATAACTTTGTTGAATAATTTTGATGTAAAATTTGACCCTTGATCTGATTGTATCTATGTGGGTAGTCCAAATCTCGTGAAAAAGTTGAGTAACTCCTCTACAATCCTTTTAGCTGTGATATTGCATAATGGAATGGCCACTGGACATCTAGTGGACCTATCCATTATGGCCAACAAACGCCGATTCCCACTTTTTGTTTTAGGTAGTGGTCCTACGCAATCAATTAAGATCCTTGTTCCTCAAATGCAGGAATGAATATTAAAGGTTCTGGTTTTATCACTGTCTGAGGTTTTCCAACTACCTGATGTGTATGACATGTCTGGCAAAATTCAGCCACATCCTTACGCAGTCCAGGCCAGTAAAAGTGTTTTTGTATTATGGCTTGAGCTTTCCTTACTCCCAAATGACCCCATACTAGTAAATACCTCCTACTCGCAACACCTCCTTTCTATAACCCACTGGTAATACAACTTGATGAACTTCTACCCATTTCTCATCTGCCTGAGTATGTGATGGTCTCTGTTTCCTCATGAAGATGACAATTTTAAGATAGTAACATTCTGGAATACACTCAGATTCTTCTGCGTACACTTTTTGATACAATTGCTTCAGTTTTTCATCTTTCTGTTGTAATTTGATTAATTTCACTGAACTAAAAATATTGACTTGGTCCTCCACCTGTTCTTTTTTTTTTCAACCATTTGATCAAACATAGTCTCTGATAATTGTACTTCCACTTCCTTATTTTTATCCTTTGATTTCTCCTCCTGCTTCAACCTCTGTCTTTGTGACCTTGTTTTCATAGAGTCAGAAAAATATCCCAGGATATACTTCTTATAATACCTCAATTGCCTAACTTACCACTGGATTTTCAACCACAGTTGACAGCACTCCGACCTGTGATCCAACTATATTGTTGCCGAGGACAAATTGCATTCCTGGAGCTTAGAGTTCCTGTTGTATTCCTACCACCACTTCTCCACTTTTCACTGGACGCTCCACCCTCACTTTAGATAATGGAGCATTTCTTGTCTCACCATGAATTCCACATATTGCCACTCTTTTCTGCCAGTAGTCCTTCTGAATTATGTATCTTCTCATCTTCCACCATCAAAGACTGACATGATCCCACATCTCTTAAAATTATAATTTCATTACCAGCTTCGTCCTGCCATATCCGTATGAACCTTACACTCGCAAATAAATGATTTCTGATCTGGCACTTTATTCTCAACCATCCCCTGACCAAATTGTACATTCTGGTGCAGCTTTTTAGTTTCCAATGTGCTTTACTTTACCACTTCAACAAAATTCACTGGCTTATCCTGTTTTCCCACAGCAGTCTTCCTAGTGCTCCTTCTAAACTGTCAACACTGTGACTTCATGCACCTACTTTATTTAAGTGACAACACCCAAGCTTTTTTACTTCTCTTTCACCCTCGTGGTTTTCCTTTTTAACCTGTGGTAAAATATCTTTATTATCTTCAATGAGATCTCCTTTTCCTTTACCACCTGAGGATTTTTCTTTTCCCTAATTTCTATCCCTCACAGATTGAAATTGATGTCAGAAGCCAGATTTTAATTTATGAACCAAATCATAATCATCAGCTATCAATCTATCAATCTTATAGTTTTAACTCTCTGCTCTCCCACATGAGTTTGCACTACTTCAGGAAGTGAATTTTTAAACTCCTACAAAATAATCATCTCTCTAAGAGCATCATATGTTTCATCTATTTTCAATGCCCTTTTAAGTTGACTCTCCTCTCTCATTGCCAACTTCTGAAGTTCAAATTCCTCTCACTTTCTCTCTTTCTTCTCTTTCTTTCTCTTTTTCTGCTGCTGTAATCGTAATTCAAACAGTTTAATTTCCTTGTCATGTTCAAGATGTTTCATTTGTAATTGAATTTTAGCCATTTCCAAAGATTCCAATGGCATTTCCAGCACTTTTAAATGTCAAGAATTGCTGCAATTGCCTCCTCTTTCCTCGCAGTCACAGGCAACCCCCAACTCCAGCTTCTTTGCCAAGTCCACTCACTTTTTGAAAACTTCTGAAGTCACCCCAGGAAATTCTTAGTGACCAAAAGAGCCATAAGGCACACCCTGTTTAAACTAACTGAATTTAACACCTAAAACAAAAGACACTAGCACCTACTACTCGCCGTCTTTGAGTTCAGTAATCCTAAACCCTGTTTGGAATTATAGATTTCAATCCTGACAAAAGCATCCAATTTGTTATGGACCAGACCAGAACCGCTCAATATATTTTAAGAAGGTAGCCTCGACCCTAACTTTTTCTGATTTTAAAGGGAGATGTGAAGTGCCGTGTTCCAGATGCAATGCAACTGGTCAAACTACTTGATGTTAAGCAAATCACAAATTTTTTTAAACAGTGTAATTAAGATACAAACAAATAAAAGAGGAATTTAGAATAACTTAACTATTGGAAAACTTTAATAGAATAATAGATACAATACTGATTACCAATTAACTGTTCCAGTATAATAACATCCCACAAATGCACCTCTTGGCAAAAAGGCAAATTCAGACACGTGCAGTTCTCCAATCCAGGAGGGAAAAGCATCAAGAGAAGATTCAGAGAGTGTAGCAGCCAGGAGAAATTCACTGAAGCCTCCAACCCTTTTGAGACCCCAATGGCTTTTGCTTAAAACTAACCTAAAATCTGGGAAAAAAAAGCTAGAAAGCCTGGTCAGTGAGGGCTAGCCGCACACAGGCTGCTTCCATTGTTCCAACTTTAAAATAAACCAAGGCCTCACAAATTGTTCACTTTTTTAGAGTCAGCTTGGCGCCTCTGTCTTACAATCTCTCTTCAAACATAAACCAGGCCAAAATAATTTCTTAAAGTAAGAAATCCTGTGATCTCCTGTGAATGAAAATCTGCAATTGATGGGCTAGTTAATTGGATCCCCCATGGCCCCTCATTACTCCACCCTACGCCTCTTTGTCCACCACCCAAAACTCCTCATAGCTCCATGCCACCCAATGCCCCTTTATTCATCTCTCATACTTCTATACCCCTATGTCCTACCATTCTCCATTGCTCCCCATATTTACTATATCACCACATGCTACTCCTCCCACCCCCAGTGGACCCTCATGACTGTCTAGGCCACCCTACACCCCTTTACCCATTTGGATAACCCCAGACCTCCCTATGTCCCTCTGTCCATCTCCTATGGCTCCACATACTCCCTAAACCACTCCTTGTCCATCTTTCCATTGCCACATACTACTCTGCCAACTTAATGCCACAGCACGCCAAACCACTGCTCCCCCCATCCCTTCCTTTATCATGTCAACTCACTAGTACCCATTAGTGTCCAAGTACACAGTTATCATAGTTATTATCACGATTCATCTTAATTTCTTTGAACGGCTTTGGCAGAAGGCTTCTCCTGGTTCAGTGACGAGGTGGCTTCCAGCAGTCTGGCAGGCAGTCTTGTCTAGGAGTGGCAGTCTCGGCCTGGCATGGTGGTGTTCTTCAGTGAAGGCTTCCAGTCCAGTATTCCAGCAGCCCAGTGTGACAGTCTCATCTGACATGGCGTGCTAGTCAAGGAAAGGCAGTCTTGTTCCAGGTGTGTGTTCCAGGTATTCCATTGTTTCTTAATTGGCTTTCCCCGAATCCAGGAGGCATTAACTGAACTGTGATGAACTTTGTCTTAATTTAACTTTTTAAAATTATTATGTATGACTTATGTATTGGTGCAGTGGTAGGGGGACTTATAAAACGTTTTGCTGTATTTTTCATGTAAAAGTACATGTGACAATAAATTTCTATTCATTATTCAAAAAATAAAGTTCTATTAAAGTTCCATATTGTAGATGAAGAAAAGTAAAGGTTCATATGGTGGTATAGTGGGCATGAAGAATAATGGAAGATGGGTAGAGAGGGATTGAAGAGAAATGGAACCATGGAGATAGGCAGAAAGCATTAAGTGGCATGGGTTGACATAGAAAGGGACGGGAGTGTGTGGTCTTGATGGGGCATTATGAGGGGTGAAGGCTGATGCAATGTTTTGTATTTTATTCTGAAGTTTAATGTTTGAACACATTGCTTGTGCCCCATAGCAGACTTTCTGACCAGCCTTCTGTGACAACTGGCAACATTCTCTGCTCTTCCCAGGCTGATTTCCAATCCGGCCGGTCCCTCAGGACCAAAAATGTTGAATGACAGCAGCCATTTTTAAAAATTCTGGATTTCACCTTGCGCACCTGACTCAGGAATGAAAATCAGGGTTTCTATTTCTACTCCATTGTAATCTTTCACAAGTTTACAAACATCCATTAATTTACCTGTCACTATTCCGTTTACAAGGGAAAAAAAATCCAGCCTGTTCATTATTTCATAAAGGTAACCTTATATTTCTGGTGTTATACTTATAATTTATGTTTGCATCCTCTCCAGTGCTTCTTTATCCTCTATAATATGGAGATCAGAAGTGTACAGAATAGTCCAAGCATAGCATCGCTAAGGTTTAATTCAAATTTAGCATAATTTAACAAATTTCTTACTGTATTATTCAAGAAATAAACTTATCATTCTTAGTTTTGTTTTTTAATGGCCTTATTAACCTGCATTTCTACATTTACCAGAGGTGGACATACACTTGTGGACTGTTAAGATTTGACAATTTTGGTCGAAAAGTGATACAAATATAACAATCTGAAGAAACGTAAGGGTGTTAGAAACTCTATAGGCAGTAAATTTGTGTGTCCCAGTTATTGGCACAGTGGTCCTGATTCATGACGTACCATTGCTCATTCTATTCATGGTGGATGCAGGTAAATTTGGTATACCATCTCATCCACACCGTTGTAGAGTGTGGCCAAATGAATCTTATGCTGCTTCCACCTTCTTTGAACTACTAGCTGCCTCAGTGCTCAATGTTATGCAGTCATTCTGCTCTTTTTAAAGGCAGACTCTTTACTAATCAGAAGCTGCAATTCTGAACTGTTGTTCAGTCATTTTGCAATACTGAAACTGCAGGGAAATGGTATAGCTGACCAGGTAGTGAGCTTCTAGACTCAGTGATGCTTCTTAAGAGGTACATGTCATATAGATTGAGCCAGGAGAGAGGACATGTTTCCGTGGGGATGTAGGAAACCCTCAAAGAATACCAACTGAATAGAGCGGCAGCGACTTGCCAGGAGTTGATTCTTGGAGTCTTGTCTTGAGTATATGTCACTATCGATGAAGAAAGGTTTATTGGCCTCACACAGGTAGTCAATGTGAGTGTAGCATAATCACATCACATCTCATACGTAGTGTACCACCAACCATTCCAACTGCTCAATGAAGCAAACCTGCACCTCTCACCTAACATCAAGAGACACTTATGAACAGGAGCAGAAATAGTCCATTTGGTCTCTTAAATCTTCACTGGCATTCAATAATATCATGACTGATCTTTTTGAGTTCAAGTTCCACATTCCCATCTATCCCTAATCTTTGATTCACCTGCCCCAATAAGAATCTACCTACCTTTACCTTGGAAATATTAATGACCCTGCAATGACCACATTTTGAGATAGAGAGTTCCAAGTTACACTGCCCTGTGAGAGACAAGAATTCTCCTCATCGCTGTCCTAAAGGCGCAACCCCTAATCTTAAAACTATGTCCTGTAGTTCAGGACCTACCCCCAAGAGAAAACATCCTTTCCACATCTAACTTGCCGAGACCATGCAGGATCTTATGCATTTTAGTCACATTACCCCCTCACTTTTTTAAACTCTAGTGGAATGAAGCCCAGCCTATTCAACCTAGCTTCATAAGGCAACCCATTCATTCTCAGTATTAATCAGGTAAACCTTGGCTGAACCACCTCAAATGCATTTCTGCCTTAAACGAAGAGACAAAACTACACATTGTATTTGAGACATGGTCTCACATTGCCTTTTTAACTGAAGTATCCTTTTTTATGTAAAATTCTGCTTTTTATGAGGGATAGCATACCCTTAATCTTCTTGATTATCTGCTGTATCTACATACCAGCATGTTGTGGCACATACTACAAAACTTAGATTTCTCTGTGCAGCAGAATTCTGTAGTTGTCTTCTGTTTAAGCAATACTCCAGTTGTTCTTCCTACCAAAAGGAACAACTTCAGATTTTCCTGGAGGCAAAGCTCTGTTGAGGCATTCAAAAGGGCATTAGATGATTATTTGGATAGTATTGTTGGCAAAGGGTAAAAGCAGGAGATGGCACTAGATAGTGATGTTTATTTGAAGAAACAGTAAAGGCATGATGGGCTAAATGGCCTCCTCTGCTCCGTCATACTTCTGTAATTCCCACATGATATTCCAATCTGCCAGTTTTCATGCCCCCTCACTTAACCTGTTTATACCTGTAAATTCCTATGTCTTCTTCACAATATATATTAGTGATGACTGCAAATCTAGAATCATGGCTCTTGCTCGTCATATCGAAGTCTTCCAAGCCAAAGGTTGAGGCCGCAGCTTAAAGCCCTGCAGGGCTCCACTCATCACACTCTGCCAAATAAACAAAGCCACATTTATGCACCTTCTCTGTTTTCTGCGCTCCAGCTAATCTTCTATGCTAATTTATAGCCCCTTTATCATGAGCTTTTATTTTTTGCAATAACCTTTGATTTGCCACTGAATCAAATGCCTTCTAGAAATCTACATAATATCCAAATAATTGAGCTTACTCACACATACCAACAAACGCTACCAGCCACACACTTGTCTCTTACTGCCTCCATAGACCATCAGCAAGCAAGTGCCAGACAATCAAAAATATTATTTTCTCTCTCTCCTATAAAAAAATTGGTACTTAACATGAAGTGAACTAGAGGTCTCTTGGAGAGAGAACACAACTTCATCCTCTGAGGCCCCCGGATGAGATGGTGTACTTAATCACTGAGTCAACCTATACATCAAATCCACGTAGGAGATTCGGGGTGACAACTTTATGCAGAGTTAACATTTCAAAATATGACTCTGTTTTCTCTCCACAGAATGCTGCTAGAACTGCTTAGTTTCTCTAGCAATTTCTGTTTTGTTTCAGATTTCCAGCATCCATAGTTCTTTGTTTTACATCAACTTTATGCCTCCTTCCAACATCCTCTTCATCCTCATCTTGACAGGTGACTTGAAATAGAAGCTGCAGATTCTATGACTATGAAACTCCTGCTTTCCTTCTGACAACCTCTCCACCACCCAAAACCTCACTTTCTGCTTTTGTGTTTTCAAAACTGCTGAATGGACAACTTTCATGTAGTCAGGAGGAAGGTGAAGAACAATCCTTTAACAGTGATAATGACGTTCTAGAGAAGGGTCACTGTACCCAAAATGTTGACTCTGCTTTCTCTCCACAGATGCTGCCAGACCGCTGAGTTACTCCATCAATTTCCGTTTTTGTTTCAGATTTCCAGCATCCACAGTTCTTTTTTTTTCTTGGTCTGACATTTACAGTTGCCAGCTCAAATACAGACAGTTCATGAATTGTAGTGATTTGCATAGAGCGAGTAAAAGGAGCACCTGGAGACAATAAGCATCATTTAGAAGAGCAGGTGAAAAGATGAACCAGAAGCAGTCAGTACTATCAAGAATATATGAAAAAAAAGTATTGTTGCATATTTTTGAGGTTTTTTTGAAGATTCTTGGCAGGCTTTATTGTTGTTTGCTCGGCAAGGTCATGTTGTTGAGAGCGGAGTCTGAAATGAATGGGGCACGGTGTGTCTATATTGACATGGGCAGGTTGTTTTAGTGGAAGTAGATACTCACGGTGCATACAGTTACACAAGGTCTGAGATTCCTTCCCTCTGCCTCCCCCTTCCCCCTCTTCTTATTCTTCTCGAAGTGGATACTGAATTACAGGAGACAATGGCAGAATTCTCATAATGGCCATACTGTGGCTGGCATAGCAGATCACTAAAAACACTGTGGCCCCCTCTAGCATGTGCTGCAATAATCCCTAAGAGATCAAGGCAGTGGAAGAGTTGTTTAAAGAGGCCAAAAGTCCACTTTCATTATAGGACTATATTACTCATGTGGTCAGTTGGCAGAAGGGATTTGAAGCTACATGTAGAGATTTGTCACCTAGCAGCATTCTTTGATTCTTCTTGTAGCCTAGAAGATGACAAGATGGCAGACATGAAAGACTGGTGCAGTTGTAAAGGCATTATTGTTGCTGCCAGGATAGTGGGCATTTGTTGAAATGAAGGTTTGATGTGGTGCACACCCTACAGTGTATTTACTGAGTTGGAACCTTTGCAGTTTCCATACTTCTCTCCCCATTGTTAAGGGGAATTCACGGTACCATGTGGATGCAGTTGATAATGCCCTGCAATGTCGGGAATCCTTTAGTCCTAGCAAAGTCACATTCCCTGAACTGGTTCTTTCCTCTTGTTGAAATCCACTCAATTGGCACAAATGGCCTGTGTGTCCTCTAAGTGACTGACAGTTTGTGAGTATTTTGTGATTGTTGCCCACCTGTAAGGATCAGAGAGGCAAAAGCTGAGGGTCATATTGACCTTCATGGCCATTGGCAGGACTGTCCTTGCCTGATTTAAGACTCTTCTTTGGTTAGTCGGAATCCTGTCAGGTAATAGTCCTGGTTCATTTCAAGATTGGAGAACATCTCCTGGAAAGCTCATACTTCATGTTCAATAGAAATCCCTCTTCCCTTCTCACAGAACATCCTCTTTCTACTTATTCTATTCCATTTTCTCACCATTTGCAAACCAGAAGTCTCTGTAATAACTAACCCTAGTGTGAGTCACAGAATCTTGAATATATTGACCAATTGACATAAACCACCTCAAAACCTTGGACAATTGTCTGTGTGGAGTTTGCACATTTTTCCCATGTCTGCATGGGTTTCCACTGGGTGTTCCGGTTTCCTCCCATAGTCCAGCAATGTGCAGGTTAGTTGGATTGGCCATGCTAAATTGCCTGGAGTGTCCAAGAATGTGCAGGATAGGTGGATTAGCCATGGGTAAAACAGAGTTATAGGGATTGGTCTGGGTGGGATGCTCTTCTGGGCCAAATGACCTGTTTCCACACTGTGGGATTTTATGATTCTATGAAGAATGAAGCACAGAGCTTTCAGCAACTCTACCAAAGCAAAAGCAAATGAAAAACATCTCACAGTTTAAATAATCTTGGATCGGAACTCTCCTTAAAGCAGAATCCCTGATCCTTGGTAAGTGATATATGAATTGGTGGTCTGGGTATATGTGATCTGAATCAGGTATCCTGACAGGCGCCAATCTGCTGGGTTGTGTGACATTCAGACTATGTTGTTTCACAGACTTTTATAGCACACACTAGGAAAGACCCATATATGTTCTTTCATGAATGGAACATCCAGTGGGCTGTGCATGAAGTGTTTGAGTATCGTGTCTGCAGTGCTAAGCAAAGACTTTCATATCCTGTAACTATTAAAACGAAAAAGAAAAATGTTTTTCAACCAAGTTGAATAAATAAATGTGTTAGCTGACCTAGACAATCTTTGCTCACACTAAAAATCAGATACCTTTCAGAACAGAAAACAAAACAGAAGGAATGTTTGGTCAAATTCTCTCTTTCAATTATATTCTTTCTTATTTAGGAAAATCACACAAACAGTCTAAAACAGGTATTCCAAATTGACAGCAGTTCTATCTATACATGTTTAAACATGACTGTAACTAAATACTGCCACTTCAACTGTTTTCATGAGGTATGGGATCATAATGAAGAAATGATTTCAAAACATTTTGATTGCACAGATGAAGATTTAAAAGAAGGTAAGGTGATTTTCTGCATGGTCTTCATAGATTTTAATGTGAGAGAAGAGTAGACTGTTGCCACGGCTCACTTTGACTTCCTTACTGACAATTTGAGAATGATGAGCATAGAGCAATGTAAGGATCTTTCGTAACGATGCAGAGATCTTCCCCATGAGAAAATAGATTGTTTACAAGTTCCTTACGAAGAGTTGGCCTGAAGTTATTTACAATTTCTTTTTTTGAGATACTGAATAATTTTTTTGTATATTTCTGCAGGGCATTTATCCTTTAGACCTGCTCCTGTCCTGCACCTCATATTTCCAATGCCCAAAGAATCCTCAAATTTCCAGTCTGTTAAATCCTTTTCAACAACTGTAAAATACGAAATATGCCCATTTTAAAATCACAAAGCAATAATGACAAATCATGACAATTCGGGAATCTTTTTAAGACAATAAATGTTTATTTTGAAGTTTCTTGTTTTTAGCTACTACAGTTTACCATTCTTTATTATCTGCGTTGAGCTTTTAATCTCAGAATGGAAATCATTTATGACAAATTGAAAAGGAAACTGACAGCAATTACTTTATAGTAAACATTAGCAAGACATTGAAATCTGCAACATGTATTAGAATAACATGAGGATTCTACAGCACATAAAAACACTTGTATATGTGTGCACAATTCACAAACTTAAAGCACTATGCATAATTCATATACAATGGTATCACTCACATCAACTGTTCCCTTTTGGTGGGCACTATCATCAAAACATTAGCAGTGCACACAGAAAAGTGGTGCTAAATTAACAATAAAATGTTGTTCCTCATAAATCTGTACATTACTTCGTTGCATGTGTTAATTTTGGAATGTCTTCATACTTTTCTGTGATTATAATTTGAGTTTGAATTCAAAGAAACAGATGAGTTTACTCTTAAAATATAAGCTATTTAAATATTATAAAAAGGCAACGGTGCCCTCACTGAACTATTCCAGAAAGCGAAAATGTATTTTTTAAAAAAAATTTTGAGTTGGTGGATGTCATCTGAAACTGTTAATGGGTAGAACATTTGATGTTGAAGGATAATGTTTTTCTTGCTTCATTTTCTATTAATACTAAGATGCTGAATTTGAAATGATCTTAAATTACCATCGCTAAGGCTGCCTAATAAGATTAGCAAGATTGTAAATATGACCAGGTGACTAGCATTAGATAATATGCTAAGGAACATTGTGGTTCCAACTGACATGTATGGACAGGGTAAGGCAGACATGTCACAGACTTTCAGAAAGGGGAAATACTCAAGTAAGACACACTGAGCACATATGCAATTCACAATATCTAGGGAGCAAATTGAGTTTCTTCTGTTTCAACTCTGTCCAGAGTATTCATCTGGAATGAAACGGAATAAGGTCTCAACAGAGAATTAGTCTGATATCAATGTATAAGTCATAAATCAAAGGCAATGGTAGAGACAGTATTCCTGGGAAGATATTAACTTGACTAGTATGCAGCTACTTAAATGAAGAACTTGAGGTTCAACAGGCCTGCCTCTAGACTGGGATTCAGTGGTCTTCCCTGCCAATCATTGCACTTGTTCCTCCCCGTCAATCTGCTTCTTTGTAAGGCAAGGCAATGAAAAGGTAGCAGTTCACAAATATCTTAGAGATTTTGGAGGGGCTACATCGCATTATTCTTCTTGATTTGTCTAAAATCTGAACCCTTTTTCTTACTAACTGAGCATATTACTGATACCAGACATTCATCACCTGTCCTGCCACCCTTAATCAGTTTTCATTAATTATGTTCTCCACTGATTCCAAGCAGTTCAAATGAATTTACCCCTGTCTGCTTGTCTTGAGGTCCTCACCTTGCCTAATCCTCTTGAGGCTGCTGAATAGCTGCCTTAGTGTTCTCACCATGCCCGTTCCTCTACGTAATGAAGATTCCTTGTCTTGGGTTCTTCACACTCTCACTCTCACTCCCACTCCTCTAGGTAATACTGGCTGCCTGTCTCAGGATTTTCACCTTGCCTGATCCTCTAAATGATATTTACTGCCTCTTTCATGATCCTCACTTTGGCACTCTTCTCAGCATCCTTTCAGCATTCACTCTGTCAAGTTTCCTCGGGATATCATAGAACATAGAACATTACAGCGCAGTACAGGCCCTTCAGCCCTCTATATTGCGCCGACCTGTGAAACCAATCTGAAGCCCATCTAACCTACACTATTCCATTATCATCCATATGTTTATCCAATGACCATTTAAATGCCCTTAAAGTTGGCGAGTCTACTACTGTTGCAGGCAGGGCATTCCACGCCCTTACTACTCTCTGAGTAAAGAACCTACCTCTGCATCTGTCCTATATCTATCACCCCTCAATTTAAAGCTATGTCCCCTTGTGCTAGCCATCACTATCCAAGGAAAAAGGCTCTCACTGTCCACTCTATCTAATCCTCTGATCATTTTGTATGTCTCTATTAAGTCATGTCTTAACCTTCTTCTCTCTAACGAAAACAGCCTCAAGTCTCTCGGCCTTTCCTTATAAGACCTTCCCTCCATACCAGGCAACATCCTGGTAAATCTCCTCTGCACCCTTTCCAATGCTTCCACATCCTTCCTATAATGCGGCGACCAGAACTGTACGCAATACTCCAAGTGCGGCTGCACCAGAGTTTTGTACAGCTGCAACATGACCTCATGGCTCCGAAACTCAATCCCTCTACCAATAAAACCTAACACACCGTACGCCTTCTTAACAACCCTATCAACCTGGGTGGCAACTTTCAGTGATCTATGCACATGGATACCGAGATCTCTCTGCTCATCCACACTACCAAGAATCTTACCATTAGCCCAGTACTCTGTATTCCTGTTACTCCTTCCAAAGTGAATCACTTCACACTTTTCCGCATTAAACTCCATTTGCCACCTCTCAGCCCAGCTCTGCAGCTTATGTATGTCCCTCTGTAACCTGCAACATCCTTCCACACTATCCACAACTCCACTGACTTTAGTGTCATCCGCAAATTTACTAACCCATCCTTCTACACCCTCATCCACATCATTTATAAAAATGACAAACAGCAGTGGCCCCAAAACAGATCCTTGCGGTACGCCACTAGTAACTGAACTCCAGGATGAACATTTCCCATCAACCACCACCCTCTGTCTTCTTACAGTTAGCCAATTTCTGATCATATGTTTCAACAAGGTCACACCTCATTCTTACAAGCTGCAATGGACATAGACTCACTGGTTCAAGATTTCTCATAAGAAAATCTCTGAATATCCCACGTGTCAGTCAAATTAACATCTCTGAACTGCTTCTAGCATGTTTATATCCTTTTCTAAATAGAGTTTAAAATAGGAACTGGTAATCCAGATGTGGTCACAACAATAACTTGTACAAGACTAGGAAAACATCCCAACTCTTGTAATTCATTCTCCTTGCAATGAACAACCACATTCCAGGATTTCTGAGCTGGTTTAAGTGCCTCTTTGAGAATACATACTCGGCACATGGACAAACACTTCAGAAAAACACTTCAGAAAAACCATTCATTGCTCTGCATATCTCAGGGGCAGGATTGCAATATCTGGTAGTTTGCATTGTCCTTAATTGCTGCCTAGTTCTCTTTAGTTCTGTCCCCTCTTCAGTCATAGTAACACATAATGGATTACTAGACCTAGATTGAGAAGTCTTCACTGTGGGTACAGGTGGTATGGACTGAGGGTCTATGTCTTTACACTCTAAGAAGCACTCAAACATTTCAGGGGCGATATTTTCTAATGGCTTGTGGAGCTGGTTTTGCAGATCAATGCGAAGGGTAGTGGTGGAAATATCTATGAAACTGTTTCATGCTGGTTCTTTGGCATGTTCCTGCTTCTGTGTGCTATTCTAGTGTAATAGCTAACTTCTCAGCAGCAGTGGGAGATCAATTAGGAAATGCAAGCACTCCCTATTCTGGCAGTAGTTTGAAATTTTCCCAATGGTCTGCGGATTCCTTGCTATTGGGAATCCAGCAATGCAGCTGTAGGTCTCTTTGAACCCTGTTATTACTAATTTGCTGGCAGTAAGTTACAGTGCTCAGTTTCCCCAAACAGAAAGCATGCCACTGGAACAAAGTCATAGAGATTGATGTCTCCACTTATACAGCTGTTGCTGCAATGGCAGCTGCTGCAGTACTACAGGAAGTGACCCTACAAGCTGCTGCTACTCTTAAGGATGGCCTCTCAGCAATGCCCTCACAGAGAGGGCAGATGGTCACTCTGAATATACCTCCCGACTCTTGGACCTGGCAATGTCCTTAATAGGACAGGGCTCCCAGGGCTTTACTGCTCATGTGAAAATCGTGCCTGATGTCTCATGATGGCGACTCCTAGGTTTTGAACTTGGAATTAAGGTGATTGTTAGGCTTGCTATCAACCCAGAGAGATTTGACCCAAAGGCTGGAGTCTTGTGGAGGTGATGGGGGCTTTGCCTGCCAGTTGGAGAAACAACAGGAACCTCACTTTGTCTCAATACCCATCCCCTCCCCGCAGGGAACACTGCTTAAATGTAAAGCTTTACCCACTCCAGATACGAACGAGGAGAAATTCTTCTCTGAGGGTTTTGAGTCTTTGGAATTCTCTGGTCCAGACAGTGGTGGAAGTAGAGTCATTGAATGAGTTAAGGCAAGGGTAAATAGAAACTAACAAGAGTCAGTCTGGGAAAGACTGGAAAGTGGAGTTAAGTCCACAATCAGATCAGTCATGATCTTATTAAATGGTAGAGTAGGCTCAAGATGCCAAATGGCCTATTTGTGCTCTTAATTTGTTTGTTTGTTTTGAGAAGGTCTGCTGCATCTTGTTCCACTCCGGCACTTTGCAGGTCAGTGGTGGGCCTTCCGCTAAAATAAAGGACCTTCGGGGAGAAGTCCCAACCATTGAGATCTGATGATCAATTGAAATCTGGCAGCTCCATTGGGTGCCAAGTTCATCAGGGAAGTGTAGCTCCTGCCAGTAAGACACCTACCAATAGTCTCGGATTTTCATGCAATCCCAGGGCAGAGGTGATGAGGATCATACAGGCAAAGGTCAGTAGCAAGAGTAGGGGGCTAGTTCTCAGCAGGTATCCCTCCTGATTGTTCTTTGATCAAGTAAGCGTCTTTAAACAAGGGACCCTTCCTTGGAGGCTGGAACCCGATGGCAACAGCCTACACGTGAAGTCATTAAATGTGAGGAGGCTATTGCTACAGCTACCACATGGTTAAAGCTGAACAGGAATCCCTCCTGCTCTTACCCTCACCTTTGGCATATTAGAAAGATTTGCAGCTTACTATCAACCTGTTTGGCAATATCAATAACTACACCTTTTGTGGCTATCGAGTCCTAGAGTGGAACATGAACCTGGAGTTTCTCACTTAGAAGGAGGGATGTTACCTACTGGACCACAAGACCCCTCCTACTTACAAAATGGTAGTCAACTTGCAGAGAGTCTTAAAAAGTGTGAAAGCAGTAGCTTAATAGTGGAAATTGGGCAGCTTCCTTTTGATTTCCCTACCTTAAAAATTCCTGTTCATTTTGCTTCTTGAGTTTCTTCACATTTTCAAGTCTCTCTGTAATCTGACTGCTATATCATAATTAATCTCATTTGTATACTTCAAGCTGACAGTGCTCCAGCTCCCAAGATTTATAATGGCAACTAACTGGACTCTTATTTTTGGTTGAAAAGTAATTGTAAAGCTTCACGATCCAGATGAAGTTGCCTTCCAGGAGTACCTAATTGGAAAATTTCTTCTTGAACATTAATACCAAGAGGCACTGTACATTTCCCACTTAATAAGTAAAGCGGAGATCATAGCTGCTAAGATCTAGTTGCAGAACGACGCCAAAAGAGTTAGCAACTCATCCTGTCTTTTGTACGCTCAAACACACCAGAATCTAGAATTAATGATTTGTTTAATGTGTTGACTATCAATGGAACTTCTTTACATCTAACAATTTGAGATTATAGATGTCATTAAGGCAATCCACATTGTTGAGAAAAACAATGAATTGGCCTGATGATTCCATGAAAAAAACTAGGCAGAATTTAATGTAATCTATAGTCACAGTACACTTCTTAAACAGTGTTAGCCAGAAATTCTGAGAAACAAATTTATAAAGCTAACAGTCGTGTTCAAATTGCTGATGCTTATTTAAAAAAAGATGAAAGATCAATATATAAATAAAATACTTATTGGTTTATTTTATTGGGAAAACATTAGCTGCCTGACTCAGAATATCTCGAGTCCTGAAGACTTGTGACATAACAGTATTAGTGTCTTTTGTTACAGAAGATTCAAAATATACTGAAAGAAGAGAGACCTTGTTATTTTAAGAAACAACAGGATCTCTAGTTAGTGCCTGTTGTTTCAGGATGCTATACATATGTGAAAATGTTTTAAATAAATCCACCTAATTCACTATAAGTGCAGTGGTTACAAACTCTCCCATTATTTTCCAGTGCTGCACTCACAGTCTGCTGGTTTGTTCTCTCCAACTCTATATGTGGATAAGTTGTGTAATAGAACAATTATCTCCAATCCTTCCTAGCTTTGGGTTTTTCTGTTTCAGTGTGGGAACCTTTCTACCATAGAAAATGGAGAAACTCAGCAGAGAGGGAACAGCACTGGGACCTGGAGTTCTGTGTTGTTGAGTTCACCAAATTCAAATAGTCAAACACCAGCACGGAAATAGGTTTGGGCCAGAATTTGAAGGTAAAATTGCAGTATGTTAAAAATGGACCTATACACCATTATCATGCACAAACTAGTCGGCAACTTTTTGTGGAGAAAATGATAAAACGATGAATTGCAAATTGGTACAAACTGCTAACTAAGCAGTGCCTGTCCACTGTTAGTTTGGTCAAAATGGCATCTTGCCCTTAACTTCTTGAATTCATTCAGGGATGTGAGTTTTACTGCTGAACAAGCATTTGTTGCCCATCTGTGACTGACCTGGAAAAGGCAGTGGTGAACTGCCTTCTTGAACCATTTCATGTAGGTACACCCACAATATTGTTAGGGAGGAAGTTCCAGAATTTTGACCCAGCTATAGTGAAAGAACAACAATATTCTTCCAATTCTGAATGGTGAGTGCCTTGAGGAGGAACTTGCAGGTGGTGGTGCTCACATCTATCTGCTGCCCTTTTCCATATAAATGGCACTTTTTGCATCTGTCCGTGACTAGAGTTGACTTAAATGGCTGCCTGGGGCTTTTTAGCCGACATAAAATGGCCGAAAAGGAGTTGCCAGCTGCACAAAGCAGACTTTCACAGCCAGACGTGTGGTGTCCATTGAGTTACCAGATAACATAATGTAAGTACCTGTGGGAATCATAATGGGATCCTGGTGAGAAAAGAGAGGGGAATTTAATTAGATTTCTGTAGGCAGGCAGCTCTAAGCACAAATGAATTTTTTGATAAGGAGAATCCTTGAAAAACTTAGTGAAGAGATGCCTCGGCACTAACCACAGTCCCAAGTTCTTTATTTAGTAAAACGTGGAAGGAAAAGTCTGTTCCCACAGTATCGTGAACTTTTTAGGTAATTGTAAATCAAAATGCAGCCTAAAAATTAACATGAAGTCATTCAGCTGAATTTCTATGACAGTGTATTCCTAGACAGTAAACAGAGGCCCACTTCATTAGCAGGGAAGATGAAGCAATAAATGATGTAAACAGATAACCTCTAAGAGAGCATCAAGAGACAGTAGCATCATGAGACAACAAGGTGCAGAGCTGGATGAATACAGCAGGCCAAGCAGCATCATAGGAGCAGAAAGGCTGACGTTTTGGGCCTAGACTGTTAGCTTTAAAGAGGTTGTAAAGCATAGTCAGTGTGACTTCAATAAAATAAACAATTGCAGCTTTACAGCTTAGCAAACAGCCTAGTACAGATGTAGATAATTTGACCAGATCTTTGCTTCCAAATCTCAAGGGAAGAATGCCAGATAAATTATAACATAAGGGTGAGAGTGAGGTCATGTCCTGTTGTACCTTAAGAATCCAAATAAGTTTCTTTTAACGACTTGGTAAAGTTGTGAAAGTGATTGAATTTCACCCTCATCAATGGAATTCGTATAGAATAGAATAGAATCCCTACAGTGTCGGCCCAACAAGTCCTCACCATCCCACTCAGACCTATTCCCCTATAAACCCACCTAATCTACACATCCCTGAACACTATGGGCAATTTAGCATGGCCAGTTCACCTAGCCTGCACATCTTTGGACTGCGGGAGGAAACCGGAGCACCCGGAGAAAACCCACGCAGACATGGGGAGAATGTGCAAACTCCACACAGACAGTCACCCAAAGCTGGAATTGAACCCGGGTCCCTGTCACTGTGAGGCAGCAGTGCTAACCATTGAGCCACCTATAGATGCTGGCCTATTTAGTAAAGAGAACTAGTTTAGGATAGAAACAGTAAGGTTCATCTAAGAATCAAACCTCTATTTAAAACCAATGTAGAGCTACAACAAAGTCAGTGATAGCCCTGACAACTATGATGAATTCAGAATCCAGCAAAGGAGACTGAAGAGATAGTACAGAGATAGAAGATAAACTACGAGGGTAAACTAGCAAGGAATATACTGACAATAGGAGTTTCTTTGAATATACAAAAATGAAGATAGCGGTCAAAATGAACATAGGTCACTTACAAAATAATAGTTACAGGAACAAAGAAATAGCAGAAAACTAAACTGATATTCTGTATCAATCTTTACAGTAGAAGATACTTTGAACATTCCATTAATACTAAAGAATTAAATACCATCACCATAAATAGAGAAGTGGTATTAAACAAACTAATGGAGCAAAAAGGTAGTTACGTCCCCAGGCCTGGATGGCTTGGAGGATCCTAAAAGAAGTAGTTACAGAGATAATGGATGCATTGGTTGTAATTTTCCAAAAAAACCTTGGATTCTGGAGAAATACTAGAGGACTGGAAAACTGCCAATGTGAAATCCCTATTCAAAAAGGTTGGAGGGGGGGTTGTGGAAGCAAAAACATGTTATGATAGGCCGATTAGCCTCATATCCATTGTCGTAACAGTGTTGGAATTAATTAAGGAAGTAATAGCAGAACATTTGGAAAAATCATAATCTAAACAAGCAGAATTAGAAGTGCTTCAAAGTGGGGAAATCATGTCTGACAAATTTGTTAGAATTTTTTTGAGGAAGTCTCAACCAGAGTGGATAGAGAGGAACTGGTAGACATGTTGTATTTTGACATCCAGAAGGCATTTGACAACATAGAGTCATAGAGATGTACAGCGCGGAAACAAACCCTTTGGTCCAACTTGTCCATGCTGACCAGATATTCTAAATTAATCTAGTCCCATCTGCCAACATTTGGCCCATATTCCTGTAAACCCTTCCTATTCATATACCCATTCAGATGCCTTTTAAATGTTGTAATAGTACCAGCCTCCACCACTTTCTCTGGCAGCTCATTCCATATATGCACCACCCTCTGAGTGTTACCTCACAAAAGGTTAAGTCATAAAATAAAAACCCTTGCTGTTGGAGGTAGTATATTGGCGTGGATAGAGAATTGGCTTATGGGCTGGAAACAGTGATTTAGGAACAAGAGTTTCTTTTCCAGGTTGGCAACCTATAATCAGTTCTGCAGGGATTGGGTGTTGGGACCACAACTGTTTATAGTATATATTAATGACAAGGAGGAAGGAAGCAAAGGTACTGTAGCCAAATTTACAGACAACAAAAAAAAATGTGGAAAGGAAAGTTGTGAGAGGGGTACAAACAGTTTACAGAGAGATAATAATGGGTTAAGTAAATGGGCAAAACACTGCCAAATGGACTATAAAATGGGTGTTGTAGAGGCCCTTGACTAAGTTGGCAAGGTAGCCGCTTGGGCATTTTTAGCTAACACAAGATGGCCAGAAGGGTTTGACAGTTGCATACGGCAGACTTTCACAGCTGGATTTGTAGTCTCCATATAGATATATTGGATACGATCAGATTTTCCATAGGACGAGACATTAGGGAAGTTAATCAGGTTTCTCTAAACAGGCAGTTCTAAACATATAAGCATTCTAATAAGGGGTATTTTTGTAAGGCTTAGTTTAGTCACAGCCTTAAGCTCGTTATTGAGTAAAAAGTAGAAGAGTAAGTCTGATCCTCCAGTATTTTGAACCGTTTATGTAATTGTAGGAATAGAAAGGCAAACAATAAATTCATGTGAAAAGGTTAGTTGAACTCCTTCAGCAAATCTTTCTAGGCAATAAAGAGGCACAATACATACTTATAAGCCAACTTCAATGTATTGAAGTAAAATGGTATAAACATGACTTTCAAAAAAACATTTGCCAGGTCGTAAAAAGAGAGGTCATGACTGTGAGAGATAAACAACTGAAACTTAAGTGCAGGTATATATAATTTGAACAAATTCCTACATCCTAAGATCAAGGAAAGAGTGACAAAGACAGATTACAAAATACATTATGAAGATGTAGCTGTCCCCTAGTTGTTTGTGGAATTTAAAGTTTCATTTAATGCCTTGGTAGAGCTGTAAAGTGATAGAATTTCACCCTCATCAGTGGAGTTCAAACAGATGCTTTTTATTAAATAAATATAATTAATAATGGAAAGTGTTCAGAGTGGAAATAATAAAGCCTTTAAAATGAAACTTTAGTTTAAAATCTACTAATAGCATTTAAATAGCAGGAGTCGTAAACTGCAGTTGCAAGTCAGAGGGACTGTTGTTTGATCTCTCAGGCTGAAGTGAGAGAAGGGTTGTTCTCAATTTGTCAGCTGTGTCACAGTAACTTTATATTGGAGTTGATTTTAAAGACTTTATAACAATTAGTAGAAATTATATCTTTCCTAAACTTCCATACTAAAGTTAGTACAGAATTTGGAAGAGTTCTTAATGAAAATCAACTATTTAGGTTATTGGTAAAAAATACAGTGCAGCTGGCAAATGTCTAGGAAGGAATAAAACTGTCAGGTGCTTTGTAAGATCCCGAAGACAGATGATGGAGATATCTGATAAACATCATGAGATTATAGGAGGACCTAGGGCTGTTCACAGAGTTGTCCATGATTGATCGTGTGTTTACTGGATTGGATGTATACATTAGGGAGATGTGGCTAATAATGACATCAATATTGTATGGAATTATTGTAACATGAAGGTTATAAGAATGTTGTATTTTGCAGGAGATCTCAGAGCGTCATTGATCTCCTATCTGAGCTGGATATTAAGAGGGCAACTGCGTCCCATGTGAAGGGCCAGATTTGGGGTGGTCTCTGACCTCTCCCACGTATGTGGTGATAGAGCTCTGAATAAAGATCATTTGTGCTAAAGAACACATGACATTAAACTCCTCTTTGATATTTCTCTCTACAACAATGGGGAAAATATAATGTTATTAATTTTGGAAGGGGGATCAAAGGAAGAGCATTATTTAAATTGATTAAATAGAACTGCAGTAAGCTGTAACATAATGTGACTTTGGAGTACCTGTGCACAAAATACAGGAAGTTAGGATACAGATGCAGCAGGTTATCATGGGAGAGTCTGGGACCAGTCTCAGTCAATTTAAGACTGAAATGAGGAAGCAGATTCCTTGTGTATATATAAGGCTGAGATAGAGAGACTCTTGAGCAGTCGGGGAATTGAGGATTATGTGGAAAGGGCAAGAGGAATGTTGGGTCAGCCATGATCCGACTGAATGCGAAAAATGCTTCAGGGGTCAAAAGGCTTACTTCTGTTCCTATTTTTTCTGGTCTAATAGCCTTATCTAGACAGGTGGACAGTATTCCATACACTCCAAACTTGTGCTTTGTAGATGGCGTACAGACTTGCAGGAGTCAGGAGGCTTTAGGAGTGAGGAGTTGCGACCGGCGCTGAACTTCATGCAATCATCAATGACCATCCCACTTCTGACCTAATATGGAGGGAAGGTCACTGAAGAAGCAGCTGAAGATAATTTGACCTAGAACATTACCCTTAATGGGTATCCTCAAGCTGAGATGACTGACCTCCAAAAATCACGATCATCTTCCTTTGTGTATGAACCCAACTAGTAGACAGCATTCTCCTGCTTACCATTTTCTCTAGCTTTGCTAATGTGGCCTGGATGTCAAAGTCAGTCACTCTCACCTCCTGTATCCCAAGATGTTTATGAAGTTGCTACATTTGTACATTTATTGGCCCTTAAACCCATCAGCGAAAATTGTGATAGTAATTAACACATACTTCAACCATTCACATCCTCCATGACACTGTACAGTGACAGCATCTTAAACAACCTACCAGATGCGCTCTCGCAATCTCTTGGGCTCTGAGACAGCATCTTAAAAACCCACAGCTTCAACAACCTAAAAGGAGGAAAGGCCTTAGACGTATAAGACCAGCACCATCTAAATTTCCCTCTACATCAGAACATTCAGGTTTGGAGATATATCACTGTATTTCATTACTGCTAGGTTAAAATCCTGGACCTCCCTTCATAATGGAATTATCGATGTACTTACAACAGATGGAAAGCAGTAGAAAGAAAGAGACTCACCAATACCTTTCCCAGGTCAATTAGGAATGGGTAATAATTGCTGGCTTAGCTAGTAATGCTCACATCCCATGAATGAACAAACCAAGCACTGCTTTTAACAATGTCTGCCATTCAAACTCTCTTTACCAGCAATTGAATAACTGTTCTTCAAATTGTAAATTGTGTTTGATATCAAAAATAACTAATTTTAAATTTCAATCTTTGTTTCTTACTTTTCATTTCTGTTTCTTTTTTCCTCTATTGTTTCATTCAATTTTTCTTTTCTTCTCCTCTTTTCCTCTGAAAAGTTCTCTTTTTGTACTGGATTCAACTTTGAATTCACCCTATTCTCTATTGTTCATTACTCCTCAATCTTTCCTGTTTATTTCGTAATTGTTTGTTTCACATTAACTAATGGAATTAATCTTTCTCCTGTTATTCACATGCTTGGTGCACTGTTGACCACTCGCATTTCCAGCGATTTTGTGGGCATTCTTTCATAAACATAAATATGCACAATCAAGTCTAACTGGCGCACTATGAGATGTTCTACTTTAGAAAAGTGTGCTCCAAGGTTCCACTGACCTCTGGTCTCACAACGACCAGGATTTGAAGAGAGAGCAAGACTTTGTTGAGGGTGAGGGAGGATCAAACCACTGCAGAAATTATAGTTGACAAATTGGGAGTGCTGTAGTACTGTAAAATTTTACTAGCAAACTGTATTTGAGGCATAAGCAGAATTGTGTGGAGTAAGTAAATTCAGTGATTTAGAATAACTATTAAATATTTTATATCAAAGATAACTTCAATATATTTGAAGTAAAATTTTACTTTGGGAAAATGGAACAAGCCAAAATATCAACATAGCAAGTTAATCAATTTGTCTTATCAAAAATCCATTTTTATGTCTTTTGTGCAATTTAAACATCGACAATAAGCAGTGGAACTTGTTTCCTTTAAACATCTACAAATTAACAAACATTAACAACTGATTTTGGTAGATTCTAATAATCCTTATCAATCTAAACTATAAAGTTTTTTTTTTAGGAATAATACTTTAAAAGGATGTAGCATATTGTTAAATGGGACAACTGTCAATTCAAATTTAAATAATCCAAGTCTCCCTTGTAGATAAATGACATAATAACAGCAGTAGTTATTGAATTTATATTGAATCTTGATACAACGGAGAGAAAGGAAAATTGCATTTTAATACTCTGGATTATTTAGTTCAGGTATGATGAAATGAAAATTAAGTTTTCATTCAAAAACTGAAATTTATATTTATCTGAATAATCCTATTAATGTAAATTAAACGTTCTTAAACCAAGTAACCAGCGCTGCACTAAACATATTCATTTTCATAATATTCATTCAAATTATATGCATGGAAAATGCGAACATCTTCCTTTTTGATTTGACTGATGGAACTCAAAGTCAAAGCAATGGAAGAATTTCTTGAGTCACAGTATATGTAGCATCACTTACACAACAAATTTCACGTTTTCAGACTTTTTAAGTATAACTTTGAGCGGTTTTCCATCTTTCACGTGTGTTGAAAGGAGCTGATATTTTCATTTTTGTCTGTGTTTTCCACGTCCTTTCCTTTTGTACAATGTTTTCATATCATAAGCCAATGGCGCAGCTGTAGATAGTAAAATGTAAGTTTTTAATTTGAAATTCTTATATTTATTGTGACATGTAGATCTTTGATCTCTTTTGGTTGTTGACAAATATCATTAAAAATTCTGTCTTCACCTAAATATTCCTCTGCTTGATGGCATGCAGAAGAATCTTTTGCAGGATGAAAGATTTGTTTCTCTTTACTTGTTCTCCACTCTTTCAGTCTCTCTCCCTTTCTGTAAGGCTCACATGCACAGTTGTTGCCTTTGAGTTTGTCTCTGTCAATAGTACATATTAATGCTTGGCCCTGAGCCCTCAAATTAATTATTCTGTTGAAACAGCTGAACAACATTCTTTGATTGATGACTCTGGCTTTCTGATCTCTTCTGTTGTTTGCACAATGCTTATTTATGCAAGTGAAAAAAGATTTTAAGTACTTGCAGTTGTAGCTATTGGTACTTTAAAACATCTGGATGATTGAGATTTATTGACCTATAATAAAATTAGCTTTTCTTTAAACAAAGTGAAAGATATAGTATCTATCAATTTTTTAAAAAAGAAACCTTATTAACACATTCTACCATTGCTATAGGATTTTGTTAATATACAGAGTGTGTAGTGGTACTGAGAAGACCTAATTTAGCATGAAGATTACAAACAATCATAGAAGGTGTCACAGGGCAAACCTGGGCACAAATGGTATGAGAACTCATGAAGTGTGGATGGATAGACATAGTTTGATATAGAGGTTGTGAAGCATCATCATGGGGAGCATGGGTAAAACATTCAGAACTTCATTTTCAAAATGTTCCCCTATCTAGGTTATGGTGCATGATACTCCAAGGCCCCACTAATCAGGGCTCTTTGGAAAGTTGGCCTGACTCCATGGAAAATGTAAAGGCATAAGGGCACTTTATCTGAATGCTCGGAGCATTCGAACAAGGTGGATGAGTTGACGGTGCAAATCATGGCAAATGGGTATGATTTAGTGGCCATTACAGAAACATGGTTACAGGATGGTCACGACTGGGAGTTAAATATCCAGGGGTATCAAACTGTTCGGAAGGACAGACAGGAAGGTAAGGGAGGTCGTGTTGCTCTGATTTTTAAGGATGATATCAGGGCAGTAGTGAGAGGTGATATAGATTCTACTAAACAAAACGTTGAATCCATTTGGGTGAAAATTAGGAATAGCAGGGAGAATAAGTCACTGATAGGTGTGGTCTATAGGCCACCAAGTAACGACATCGTGGTGGGGCGGGCAATAAACATAGAAATAGCTAATGCATGTAAAAATGGTACAGTAATTATCATGGGGGATTTTAATCTACATGTCAAACCAGGTCGGTCATGGCAGCCTTGAGGAGGGGTTCATAGAATGCATACACGATAATTTCCTTGAACAATATGTAATGGAACCTACGAGTGAGCAAGCTATCCTAGATCTAGTCCTGTGTAATGAGACAGGAATAATTAATGATCTCACAGTTAGGGATCCTCTAGTAAGGAGCAATCATAGTATGGTTGAATTTAAAATACAGATGGAGCATGAGAAGGTGAAATCCAGTACCCATGTCCTGTGCTTAAACAAAGGAGACTATGAAGGAATGAGGAAGGAGTTAGCTAAGGTAGAATGGGAGCAAAAACTTTATGGTGGGTCAATTGAGGAACAGTGGAGGACTTTCAAAATAATTTTTCACAGTGCTCAGCAGAAGTATATTCCAGTGATAAGGAAGAACTGTAGGAAAAGAGAGAGCCAGCCATGGATGTCTAAGGAAATAAAGGAAAGTATCAGATTGAAAAAAAACACATACAAAAAAGCAAAGAGTAGTGGGAAACTAGTAGACTGGGAAATCTTTAAAGGCCAACAGAAAGCCACAAAAAAAGTTATAAAGAAAAGTAAGATAGATTATGAGAGTAAACTAGCTCAGAATATAAAAACAGGCACTAAAAGTTTCTATAAATATGTAAATCGTAAAAGAGTGGCGAAGGTAAACATTGGTCCTTTAGAGGATGAGAAGGCCAATTTAATAACTGGGAATGAGGAAATAGCCGAGACATTAAACAGTTATTTCGTGTTGGTCGTCACAGTGGAAGACACAAATAACATACCAAAAACTAATGGCAAGAAGGTTATAGCAGGTGAGGACCTAGAAACTATCATTATCACTAAGGAGGCAGTGCTGGGCAAGCTAATGGGGCCAAAGGTAAACAAGTCTCCTGGCCCTGATGAAATGCATCCCAGGGTACTAAAAGAGGTAATGGGGGAAACAGCAAATGCACTGGTAATTATTTACCAAAATTCACTGGACTCTGGGGTGGTTCCCGCAGATTGGAAAACAGCCAATGTGATGCCACTGTTTAAAAAAGGAAGTAGACAAAAAGCAGGTAACTATAGGCCAGTTAGCTTAACTTCAGTAGTGGGGAAAATGTTTGAATCTATCATTAAGGAAGAAATAGCAAGACATCTGGATATAAATTGTCCCATTGGGAACACCCAGCATGGGTTCATGAAGGGTAGGTCATGTTTAACTAACGTGGTGGAATTCTTTGAGGACGTTACTTGCATGGTGGACAATGGAGAACTTGTGGATGTGGTGTATCTGGATTTCCAGAAGGCATTTGACAAGGTGCCACACCAAAGGCTGCTACACAAGATAAAGTTGCATGGTATTACAGGTAATGTATTGGCATGGATAGAGGATTGGTTGACCAGTAGAAAGCAAAGAGTAGGGGTAAATGGGTGTTTTTCTGGTTGGCGGTCAGTGCCTAGTGGTGTGTCTCAGGGATCAGTGTTGGGACCCCAATTGTTTACAATTTACATAGATGATTTGGAGTTGGGGACTAAGTGTGGTGTGTCAAAATTTGCAGATGACACAAAGGTGAGTGGTAGAGCAAAGTGTGCAGAAGATACTGAAAGTCTGCAGAGGGATATAGATAGTCTAAGTGAGTGGGCAAAGGTCTGGCAGATGGAGTACAATGTTGATAAGTGTGAGGTCATCCATTTTGGTAGGAATAACAGCAAGATGGACTACGTTTTAAACGGTAAAAAATTGCAGCACGCTGCTGTGCAGAGGCACTTGGGTGTCCTTGTGCATGAATCGCTGAAGGTGGGATTGCAGGTGCAGCAGGTGATTAAAAAGGCAAATGGAATTTTGTCTGCCATTGCTCAAGGGATGGAGTTTAAAAACAGGGAGGGTATGCTGCAGCTGTATAGGGTCCTGGTGAGGCCACACCTGGAGTACTGTGTGCAGTTTTGGTCTCCTTACTTGAGAAGAGATATACTAGCATTGGAGGGGGTGCAGAGGAGATTCACTCGGTTGATTCCAGAGTTGAGAGGGTTGGATTATGAGGAGAGACTGAGTAGACTGGGATTATACTCATTGGAATTCAGAAGAATGAGGGGAGATCTTATAGAAACATATAAGTTTATGAAGGGAATAGATAAAGTGGAGGCAGGGAGGTTGTTTCCGCTAGCAGGTGAAACTAGGACTAGAGGGCATAGCCTCAAAATAAAAGGAAGCAGATGTAGGACTGAGGTCAGGATGAACTTCTTCACCCAAAGGGTTGTGAATCTGTGGAATTCCCTGCCCAGTGAAGTGGTTGAAGCTACCTCACTGAATGTTTTTAAGGCAAGGCTAGATAAATTTTTGAAAGGTAAAGGAATTAAGGGTTATGGTGAGTGGGCGGGTAAGTGGAGCTGAGTCTCAAAGATCAGCCATGACTTTATTAAATGGCGGGGCAGGCTTGAGGGGCCAGATGGCCTACTCCTTTCTTATATGATTCGAACATGCCTATCCTTTCTATGGAGCTGGTGAAGTCAGGGGTGTTGGGTGCAGGCCCAAGATCAACATCAGCCCTGTGCCCTTAAAATGCTGTGCTGAAAATCATAAATCCTGGGAATGAGGTCAGAAATACAGCAATGTGGTTGCATTGCTATTTCCACCCCTGCACACAGTCTCCTGAATTCCATGAAAATCCAGCCTAAAATATCTGGCAACTATGTTAAACACGCAAGTGGTTTTGTCAGTTTTATTACAACACCATACCATTTTAATTGAAAGAGATTCACAGAATAATAGTCGTACTGCTACTCCCATGAAAATTGGTTTTCCAATAAAGATGTTTATCACACTGGAGTGTTTATGGGATATTAACCAACTCCCCGTTGTGTATCAACTACATAGGCTCCCATCCATTGCGCGGACAATGGAGTGCCTCAATACCATCATCACATAATCAAAATTGGGTGTAGTAGGAGCCAATATCTTATTAATTCACAAGTAAGGCAGTTTGAGACCAATATCTCAGAGAGAGAGAGATCATATTCAGTCTCAAAAAGTCATCTCAGGCAATGAAGAGGGACCAATTTGTTTCACTGCAGGATAACCACATAAACTCATTCACTGTTTTGTCTGAAAAATCCTCTTTTGTCTTCAAGGAACTAAGGGATTTCCTCAGGTCTGCAATGCTTTCACCTCCATTTTAAAGGGTGAATAAACATATGCATTTCTTATTACCCTGGTGGTAATCTAAGTGCATGTTATATCTCTAGAAATCATTTTTTCTTGTATGACTGCACATCTGTAAGAGTTAGGGAAGTCAGTTTTTGTTATGTTTGCATTTCGTGTATAGTGAAAATAAATGTTCATCCTTTCTTTTGATTTAAATTTACAAGTCCATTCAAGTCATTTCCTTATAGTCACAATATTCAAAATGGTTAAAATACTCCACAAAAATACCTCTTTTTGAGGTCAGCTGAGAGATGACAAAATTAGGAAGGAACCCTATCCATAACATTATGCAAGCTGCACCTTTCCAGGGAGATGGAGGAGTTTGTGTAACAAGAAACAAGGTTAAAGTGACATTGGGGCACCAGTTACCTATCACCATACAGGTGAAATCGTTGCTCAATTCTTATGTCACTGGATTATTTCAAGATTAACTGAAGATCTATGTGGCACCTCCCAGCCAGCATCCACTGCTGCACAAAGCAGGATATGGATGCAATCTACTGTCAGATTGGTCAGTGAATATTACATTCACATCAGATCAAGACAGTCAACCCAAGCAGGCTGTTGGGTTTAGACCTATACCACCCCAGGTGCAGGGAGCCTTTTACTGCGCTTATGTGACCATCAGGTCTCCGTTATAGCATATAGGCCTCTTTACGAACAAAAAAGGCTTTTGTTCCCTTAACTAGCAGGTTGTGAAACCACAATTCATGCAGGCTGTGAGTTTCACAGAAAAGTGCTATAACTTTCATATCCTTACACAACCCCAATAGCCACAGCTCTTCAAGCCTCCTAAGCCTAATCCTCGCTAGGTGCTAAGAGTCAAAATGCTATCCACTGAAGTCATGGTTACTGACAACTTTATGCAACTGAGTATAAAAGCATAAGACAAATATAATTGTTGCCACGTGACTGGAAGGGCCACCATTGAGTAGACCATGGTTTACTGAAGATGTACTGTACTTTTGAGGTTGTAATAGATCTGAATGAGCCCTGCAATCCATACCATCAAGGCTATATATATGAACATGCACATTCGGAGTGGAACTAGACTATTTGGCCCTTCAAGCTTCCTCTGTCGTTCAATGAAATAATGGTCGATCTATTTGTGTTGTGAATTCCACATTCTCATCCGTTGCCAATAATGTTTTTTTTTTCTTGTCTAACAAAAATCTACCTCCACCTTATTCAATGTTCAATAACTCAGATATCACTGCCATTTGAGGCACAGAATTCCAAAGTCTCAAAAGCCTCTGACAGCAAAAGGTTTCTCTGATTTCTGTCCTAAAAGGGTGATCCCTATTATAAAATAGTGTCCCTTAGGTTTGGACTCACTCACCCACAAGAATCGTTTCCACATCCACCTTGTCAAGACCATTCAGTATCTTATAAGTGCCAATAAAATCAGCCGTTACTCTTCTAAACTCCAATGAAAATAAGCCTAGTCTGTCCAACCTATACTCATAAGACAACCACTTATTCCAGGTTCAGTCTGGTAAACTTTTGAACTGCCTCCAATGCACTGATATCCTTCGTTAAATAAGGAGCTGAAAACTGCACACGAGATATATTTTTATCAGTGCCCTGTGTAATGAAGCACAACATAACATAACTTCTAAGTTCATTTCATAATAAAGAACATATTCTATTAGCTTTCCTAATCATTTGCTGTAATTCTAACTTTTGTGACCAGAACATCTAGAATCCTTTGCAAAATGTAACTGAAGAACTGCAAATGCTGGAAATCTGAAAGAAAAACAGAAATTGCTGGAGAAATTCAGCAAATTTCACCACCACGCCTTTGATGCCCTAATCCATGGCATTGATAAAAAAAATTTTAAAAACATATCCCACTTTGTTACCATCTACTGAGCATTGCAATACCCGGCATTCCAGAGGGGAGTAGCACCAGAGCTGGAGGAATGCAATGAATGAGTTGCATCCTCAGAGGAGGAGAATGAGGACCTTCAAGAGGGAAGTGACACTGGATGGAAGTGGAGATTTGTCCAGGAGACAGGAGAGTGGTCCATGCAGCAGGGAATTTTATGACTCTGATTAATTGACCTGTCAAATAAGCCCAAGTGGAAGAGGACAACCACTGACCTGTTACCAGACACACTCAAGATCAATGTGTTATCATGATCACTGTGTGTAAAGGCCATTATTAATACAGGTCCTTATGAGTGCCTATACTGTCACTGGATTTAACAGCTGCCTAATGTCAATGATTAAATTCAAATAAATGTACAAATCATTTCCGTGCACAATTCAACAATATTTTCAATTGTTAAACATAAGTTTACATGTGACAAATTAACACCACCCAGTGAACCTCAGTGCTAGTCCATGTATATGGGAATATGCTTGTTATAGCTTTGTTAGGTGCTTCCTCTACATCTCTAGCTGCAGTGGAGGAAGGTTCCATAATGTTAGGTGGCCTTGGTCTGCATCCTTGTGATACCATAGCCGTAGTAGAGCACATTTGGGACCACAAAGCATCTGTACGGGCAGCAGAGAAGCATCTAGTTTGTCACTGTCAAAGGGGCTGAGGATATGTCTTTAGCCATGGAAGCACCCTAAGAGGGGCCCGCATTGCCTGTGCCATTCCTGTCCTTTGCCCTTGAAGACTCGCATTCACTCCTGTGTTCACCTCTTGGAATCAAAAAGACCCATGGATAGCCCATCCATCTATCACTTCAATGACCTGATGGTTAAGACCATGCTCTGTATGTCCCTTTAGAACTATTGCATCCATAGTATGCTCTACATGTCTCTCCATTTGGCTTGCCATCCTCTCCATCAAGGACATAGATGAGAGAAGTGAGCCATGCATGATAGGATTCCTCCATCACTTGCACAAGAACCTCACTGCCCCCAGCAAACTCCAGTAGATCTTCACATATCTTATGCATTGGCTGGAGCCTCTGTATCTTAGATGAAAACACCTGACGCTCACCATCTGCTTGGAGCTGAGCATTGCCGGGCCTCACTTTACTCCTCTGAGGTGAAATGCCCGCGGCTTTCACTATTTCCCAATAGTGCCACCAATACTGTACACAAAACAGAGCCACAACACACAACAAAATTATACAGTCAGGAAGGGTGGGATGGAGGCACTGAAAGCCAACCGCAAAACTACAGCCTCCCCAACCACATCTCCCCACTCACTCCACCACTTTTACTGCTGAAACTCCCACTGAAGACCACCCCTCCCATATCTTCACTCACCTATGGAATTTAAATTCAGTTGATATAATAAGGCTGAAATAAAAAGCTAGTATGATGACCAAATAACTCTGATTAGGAAAGAAAATGTGTCACGTCGACCTAATCTTGTCATATGTGACGCCAGACGCAATATGCTTTACCCTTAACTGACTTTAGGATGACTGAGCGAGTAGCTTTGTTGTACCAAATCTCCAAAACAAAATGATAATAATAATAATAATAAGAACAAAACCAGACAACCTATATGATATCGGCCTAGGCATCAGGTTTGGAAATGACAAAGGCATGCCCATTTAAACTCTGCTCCTCCTTGCTCCCAAAACTGGGTGAACTGTGGTACAGACTTGTCCGCAACAATATGACATAATCGTATCTTTCAATTAACACCAGATACCTCCATTATCAAGCCCGGCTAGATGTTGTCCCATCAATCGGTCTGACTCACCAGAGGTGGCAGCACAGTTTTAGACAGTAAGGCTGGAGAAGTCATACCATTCACCATTGACTCCAGGCCTCATGCAGTGCATGCCTCATGGAATTAGGTCAAACATAAGCAAGAATCCTTCCCTGACTACTATGTATGACAACCCTGCAGCTGAGGAAGCAATGATCTTCCATGTTGAACAGCATTTGGAGAAAACATTGAGAGTAGCAAGGGCACAAAATGTAACCTAGATCGGGGGCTCCGATGCCAAACAGCAAGAATGCCTTAGTAGCCCTACTCTTGTCAACTGACCTAGTCCTGAAACATATAACTTTGAGATTGGGTTTGTAGCAGCTGGAGAGAGAACTACTACAAAGAAAAATCTACTTGACTTTGTCACAGAGCATCTGTCCATGACAGTAATGGTGGAAGTGACCCTCAGGTTCCATGCTGAAGACAGCCTCTATCATGTTGTCAGGCAATACTTTTGTGCTATATGGGATAGATTTAGAAAAAGGTCAGGGCATTCAGAGTTCAAAAATGTATCTTTCAGCCACAGTTCAATAAACTAGTAGAAAGGATAGGAAGAATTTAAAAAAATGAAACCCATTCTACTGGTATTTTGTATGCTGCATTTCAGTAATACGTTGATATTCTTGTCACTTAATCTTCATATAGACATTACACACCTGTGAAGCAGGTGGAACTTGAACTGAGTCCTTCTGGTCCAGAAGTAGGGACACTACCACTGCACCACAAGATCACTCCAACAATTTTTCTACTTATGTATATTCTAATCAATTTTTTAACAGATGTTATTACACACTTCTGAAGAAGGTGGGACTTGAACCTAGTCTACCTGGTTCAGAGATACGGGCACTACCACTCCAAACTTTCTATAACATTAATAATTCACTGAGTAACAAATGAAATCAATTGATCCAGAAAACTACAATATGTGCACCCACATGGCTACTCCCAGTCTCTGCTGGATGTGGCATTGGATGATGGCCTGAGAGTACGGTGAATGAGGGCATCTAGTCGATTGGATGTTCACTGAAATTCTTCTCTGACTTGCTGAAGATCACTTGAAAACAGAATTGACAGAAGAACCTCTCCTCTATTCCAAAATTTAGGCTCTTTGTGTGCAGAATGAGAAACTTTTAAAGTTAATTTCACTTTTCTTTGTTATGTGATTTGCCCTATTTTACTTCTTTCACTATATCATGTTGAACCAAAAAAGAAATTCACATCCTGTTTTTATCCATAGTACAGACATGAATCAAATTGTAAAACATTGGTTTTTTTGTCCAAGATCAGAAACCGTGAAGGACTATTAAACCAGTTATTCATGCTTCATAAACCATTTGTGATAATATATTATCTCTTTTATACATACATACAAGTGAAGCGATGATTTACTCAGTCTCCTTGACACTGGAGAGACCAAACACAGAATAGGTGACCACTTTGCAGAACGGCTTTGCTCTATCTGTAAAAACAGCTTTGACCTTCCAGTTATAGTAGGAACTGCAGATGCTGGAGAATCTGAGATAACAAGGTGTAAAGCTGGATGAACACAGCAGGCCAAGCAGCATCGGAGGAGCAGGAAAGCTGATGTTTCGGGCCTAGACCCTTCTTCAGAAATAGTTTCTGATCTTGGATAAAAAAAAAATGTTTTACAATTTGATTCATGTCTGTACTATGGATAAAAACAAGATGTGAATTTCCTTTTTGGTTTGACATGATATAGTGAAAGAAGTAAAATAGGGCAAATCACATTTCTGAAGATGGGTCTAGGCCCGAAACGTCAGCTTTCCTGCTCCTCCGATGCTGCTTGGCCTGCTGTGTTCATCCAGCTCTGCACCTTGTTATCTCTTGACCTTCCAGTTGCCTGCCATTTCAATATACCAGAATAAAAAGAAAGAACTACAAATGCTGGAGATATGAAACAAAAATAGAAAGTGCTGCAGAAACTCAGCAGTTCTGGCATCATCTGTAGAGAGAATGGTTCTAATGAAGAGTCAATGGACTCATTATGTTTTGCTGAGTTTCTGCAGCACTTTTTATTTTTATTTCAATGCACCATTCTGCTCTTGTACTAACATTGCTGTCCTAGGCCTTCTGCAATTTCCTGTGAAACCCAATGTAAACTGGAGGAATGGCACCTCATTTTCCACCGAGGCACTTTCTAGCCTTGAGGACTCAACATTGGATTCACCAACTTCAGAGCATGAACACTGTTTTCCATCTTGCTTACACTGACTTCCACCATTCCGCTTGCACCTTGATGGCATGGGTTTTCTCTCAGCAGAGTGGACCTATTTTTAACTAGTTGCACCTATAATTCACACCTATTTTGCATCTAGATTGCTCCTTTACAACCATATGCCATCCTGTTCCCTTTTCTTTTTGGGACTGTGGGCATCTGTTCCACTTGCTTCTCTTCCACTTCTGTCAACAGTATAAAAACCATGGTTTTCTATACCCCCGCTGTCCTGAAGAAGAGCCGTTGGACTCAAAACACTAACTATATTTCGCTCTTTTCACAGATGCTGCCAGAACTGCTGCTAGGTTTCTCCAGCATTTTCTATTTTTAGTTTAGATCTCCAGTATCTGTATTATTTTGCTTTATAAACATAAACAGTTGTCTGCTTTATAAATTCTGCTCTTTTGACATGCATATTCCGCCTTCAAAGTTG
Organism: Rhincodon typus; assembly: GCF_021869965.1. Lineage (NCBI taxonomy): Eukaryota > Metazoa > Chordata > Chondrichthyes > Orectolobiformes > Rhincodontidae > Rhincodon > Rhincodon typus. Next base: position 106,672,058 of record NC_063333.1, on the reverse strand, counting down.
TTTTGGTTTACATGACATTATTACACATAATATTGCTGAAGTCTATTTCTCATTGGCTGTTACTCACAGTAAGCTGGCGAAGTTCTCCATGTTCCACCAGATGCTGGTCCTTCTCAGGTGTAATTGCATAAACTAATCTCTGAAATGAGATTCCATGCGTCATTAGCAAACAGACCATGACTTCACTCCATCCCACCTGAGCAGTCTTCATTCATCATTCCTTGTGTGTACCAGCTATTTCTCGCACACTTTTGGATTCTTGCTCCATGTTCACCCCCTTGGCTGTGCTAGCTATTTCTTCAGTCATGATGTTTAATCATTGGGATTCTCTCACAACATGTATACCCACTCACATCTTTCCACGCCCTCAAAACCCTATTGAGGAGCTATCTCTTTAAAGATGCTATCAAACTGTTTTTGCCCTATAACTGACATTTATGCTTTGGCTAGTGCTTTATAAAGCCCTTTTCGACATTTCTTTTTAAATTGTAAATTATTCTTTAATTTTCAATTCTACTTAAAAAATGAAATTCAATTGAACTGTGCAAATGTATTGCTACTGATATTCTTTCTTGAGATATTTAAAGCATTTTCTTAGAGATTATGGTGCCACATTTGCCTCTTTTTCAGTATTTCTCTGTCCGTCATTAGAATATTACCATCCATCATTCCTTGGTCAAGTGACAAGCAGTTTACTGTCTCTCTGTCTCCCAGCAGTGTTATTTCTGAATGGGCTACTATACAATGCACATGACTGATCTGTGGCAATAATCTTTCAATTGCAGTTTGGGTGCTGTCAGTGCACAGTTCTGCTGGAGTGGGATTGGACCAGAGTCTGCATTTTTCAAAAGAGAAAATTTACTGTGTCCCATGTCACCAGTCTACTGTGCATTTTAAAAATTTCTTTCTATTGCCAATCAAAAAATTATTTTTCATATTATTTAGAAATCTTCTATTATACTGTTTGCAGACTATTTAACCAAGTAAACCGATGATCAGAGCATCCTTCTTACCTGTTGCCTTTTTCTGCCATTTTCAATTTTACTTAGGAATGGAATTATTTCTGTTTTCCATCTGATGAATGATTATAACTGTTATCGTGCCTTTTCAGTTTTATAGGTGCTGACCAACCTGCTGCATATTTTTAGCATTATCTAATGGTGTCAAATGATTGAACCGATGTGAACAGAAGCATCAGTTGTAAAATCCATGAAATTACCCATATCAATCATTATATAAAAATCTTTATTGATTCTAAGGTTTTGGAGTAGATTTGTAGCTCGGCTTGTGGGTGTTGAGGTTGGTTGGTTCACCGAGCTGGTTTGTTGTTCTGCAGACGTTTCGTTACCGTGCTTGGTAACATCCTCAGTGCAGCCTCTGATGAAGCGTTGGTGTGTTTTCCTGCCTGGCTGTTAAACTGGGGTCCATTGCGATGGATTGCCTCACTTCTGGGTTTCCTCCGTAGCGGAATGTATGTGGGGTCGAGTTCAATGTGTTTATTAATAGCCTGCTTCGTGGAGTGCCATGCTTCCAGGAATTCTTGTGCTTGTTTCTGCCTAGCCTGTCCCAGGATCTTGGTGTTGTCCCAGTCGAAGTTGCGGTTCTCCTTGTCCATGTGGATTGAGATGAGTGAGTATTGGTCGTGT
>NC_063333.1:106576870-106660412 GCF_021869965.1 Rhincodon typus | reverse complement strand
GACCAATACTCACTCATCTCAATCCACATGGACAAGGAGAACCACGACTTCGGCTGGGATAACACCAAGATCCTGGGACAGGCTAAGCAGAGACAAGCATGAGAATTCCTGGAAGCATGGCACTCCACGAAGCATGCTATTAATAAACACATTGAACTCGACCCCGTATACATTCCACTATGGAGGAAACCCGGAAGTGAGGCAATCCATTGCAATGGACTCCAGAGTTTAAAAACCAGGCAGGAAAACACACCGACGCTTCATCAGAGGCTGCAGAGGATGTTACCAAGCACGGTAACGAAACGTCTGCGGAACAACAAACCAGCTCAGCGAGCCAACCAACCTCAATCTCCCTAATCTACAATGATGAAATGGCCTCATTGCAATACTAGGACATCCATTATTAACCATCGACGTCGTACTGTTTGTGAGTAACATCCGTGCTATGGTTCAGATTCCAAAGTTGAGTTGACAATCAACAGCTTTTGTAATCTCACATTATTATGCTTGAATATAACAAATATTGTGGTGTTATGATTACATACCTTAAGGTATTGTGTTGTTGTGATTACCGGACTAATAATTCAGAAAAAATTAATTTAAATCTAACTGTGGCAGTTTAAAAGAAAACATCTGTAAATAAATTATACTAATAGTATTAGTGACCACAAAACAGTCAGACTGAGTTAGTTTGATAATCGCTGTGAAAATCAATTGATTCATTCGTGTTGTTTAACAACTACCTCCACTATCCCTGATTGACCAGACCCTCACTCTGGCCATCCACCTGTTTCTCACATAAGTGTAGAACACCTTGGGGTTTTCCTTAATCCTACCCACCAAGGCTTTATCATGCCCCCTTATAGCACTCCTGAGTCCATTCTTCAGTTCCTTCCTGGCTACCTTGTAACCCTCTAGAGCCCTGTCTGATCCTTGCTTCCTCAACCTTAAGTAAGCTTCCTTCTTCCTCTTGACTAGATGTTCCACATGTCTTGTCATCCAAGGTTCCTTCACCTTACCATCCTTTACCATCCTAATAGCATTGTAATTCCCCTCCCCCAAATAAATACTTTCTCATACCGTCTACTCCTATCCCTCTCCATGACAATAGTAAAGGTCAGGGAGTTGTGATCACTATCACCAAAATCCTCTCCCACCAAGAGATCTGACACCTGGCATGGTTCGTTGCCAAGCACAAAATCCAATAGGGCCTCCCCTCTAGTCAGCCTATCAACATACTGAGTCAGAAATCCTTCCTGGACACACCTGACAAAAACTGCTCCATCCAAATCATTTGCACTAAGGAGGTTCCAGTCGATATTAAGCAAGTTGAAGTCACCCATGACAACAACCCTATTACTTCTGCACCTTTCCAAAATCTGCCTCCCAATCTGTTCTTCAGTGTCTCTGTTGCTACTGGGGGGTCTATGGAAAACTCCCAATAAAGTGACTGCTCCTTTCCTGTTTCTGACTTCCACCCATACTGACTCAGTGGAGAAACCCTCCTCGACGACCTCCCTTTCTGCAGCTGTGACACCATTCTTGATTAGCAATGCCACTCCCCTCCCTCTTTTACCTCCCTCCCTTTTGAAACATCTAAGCCCTGGAACATCCAACAACCATTCCTGCCACTGTGATGTCCAAGTCTCCATAGATGCTACAACATCGTATCTTCTATACGTATGTGAGGAACAAGAGGACAGCCAGAGTGAGTGGAGGGAACTTGTGCGCGGAGTGGGAGGAGGTAGGGGAGGTACTTCATGAATACTTTGCTTCAGTATTCATCAGTGAGAGGGACCTTGACATTTGTGAGGACAGCGTGAAACAGGCTGATATGCTCAAACAGGTTGATGTTAGGAAGGAGGATGTGCTAGAAATTTTGAAGAACATGAGGATAGATAAATCCTCTGGGCTGGACAGGTATACTTAAGGTTGCTACGGGAAGCGAGGGAAGAGATTGCTGCACCTTTGGCAATGATCTTTGCATCCTCACTGTCCACTGGAGAAGTACCAGATGATTGGAGGGTGGCAAATGTTATTCCCTTGTTCAAGAAAGGGAATAGAGATCATTACAGACCAGTCAGTCTTACTTCAGTGGTGGGAAAATTATTGGAGAGGATTCTGAGAGATAGTATTTATGATTATTTGGAAAAGCATAGTTTGATTAGAAATAGTCAGCATTGCTTTGTGAGGGGCAGGTCGTGCCTCACAAGCCTTACTGAATTATTTGAGGATGTGACAAAATACATTGTTGAAGGCAGAGCAGTGGATGTGGTGTATATGGATTTTAGCAAGGCATTTGATAGGGTTCCCCATGGTAGGCTCATTGAGAAACTAAGGAGGCATGGGATTGAGGGAAAATTGGCTGTCAAGATACAGAATTGGCTGTCCAAAAGAAGACAGAGGGTGGTAGTAAATGGAAAGTATTCAGCCTGGTGTTCGGTGACCAGTGGTGTTCCGCAGGGATCTGTTCTGGGAACTCTGCTCTTTGTAACCTTTATAAATGTCTTGGATGAGGATTGGAAGGGTGGGTAGGCAAGTTTGCCGATGACACGAAGGTTGGTGGAGTTGTGGATACTGTGGAGGGCTGTTATAGTTTGCAATGGGACATTGGCAAGATGCTGAGCTGGGCAAAGGAGTGGCAGATGGAATTCAACTTGGAAAAGTGTGAAATGATTAATTTTGGAAGGTCAAATTTGAATGTAGAATACAGGGTTAATAGCAGGATTCTTGGCAGTATGGAGGAACAGAGGGTTCTGGGGGTCCACGTCCATAGATCCCTCAAAGTTGTCACCCAAGTTGATAGGGTTGTAAAGAAGGCAATGGTGTGTTGCCTTTCATTGGCAGGGGAATTGCGTTTAAGAGCTGCGAGGTTATGCTGCAGCTCTATAAAACACTGGTGAGACCACACTTGCAATATTGTGTTCAGTTCTGGTTGCCTCATTATAGGAAGGATATGGAAGCTTTAGAGAGGGTGCAGAGGAGATTTACCAGCATGCTGCCTGGGCTGGAGGGCAGGTCTTATGAGGAAAGGTTGACAGAGTTAGGGCTTTTCTCATTGGAACGAAGAAGGATGAGAGGTGACTTGATAGAGGTGTACAAGATGATGAGAGGCATTGATTGAGTGGATAGCCAGAGACATTTTCCCAGGGTGGAAATGACTATCATGAGGGGGCGTAACTTTAAGGTGATTGGAGGAAGGTATAGGGGAGATGTCAGAGGTAGGTTCTTTATACAGAGAGTGGTGGGTGCATGGAATGCACTGCCAGTGGTGGTAGAAGTCAGATACATTAGGAACATTTAAGCAACTCTTGGATAGGCACATGGATAATAGTAAAATGAAGCGTATGCAGGTTAGTTTTGATCTTAGAGTAGGATGGTAGATTGGCACAACATTCGGGGCTGAAGGCCCTGTACTGTTCTATGTTCTAAAGGAAATTCTCTGTTATTACCCAACCTCACCGATATTTAACTTCAGTTTAACACCAAAATGGCTGAACCTTAACCACCCTTTGATATGATGTAGGAAGCCATAAAGTTGCACCAGCAAAGTCGCTGAGCAACTAACATAGGTAATATGTCAGCATTGTCCACATTCTGAGGTTATTTTTGAAAAATACACATCTTTTGACTCACCAGAAGGAAACAGGGACTGACAATTTTCCAGCACAATCTCCAGTATAAGCCAGGTCTTTTGCCTATCATTTTCTCAATATCATCGCTGAAACGATCAACTCCTAGAAAAGAAATACAATCAATCTATGATGGAAAGATTTGTTTAATTAGAAGATTTTCAGGTATGTCACCAAATGTTTCTTATTTGAAATGGAGAGAACAACGTTTTGAATTTATATCCTTGACTTAAATAAGGACAATAACAGAGACATGAAGCAAGAGGTGAGTGAAGTGGGCTGGAAAAATAGACTGAGGGAAAGATCAATGGATGAACAATGAAAGATATTTAAACATATATTTCATAATGCTCTGGAAAAAAATATTACTGTCAAAAAGAAGGACTTAATGTAAAGCATGATCCCACCTATGGCTAAGAAAGGTGGTCAGGGAGAGTATCCAATCACTTAACAAGGTACAATAAAGCAGTGAAAACTAGTGGTAGGTCAGAGGATTTGGATTCTTTTTAAGAACTAGCAGAGGACAACTGAAAAGCTAACAGAGAGGGACAAAATTGATAATGAAAGTAAACTAGCAAGCAATAAAAAATAAATAGCTGCAGCTTGTATATGTATAGAAAGAGAAACAGAGAACGTATCTTATAGGGGTCTAAGCAACGTGGCAAGACATGTGGCAGAATTGGTTCCCTGTGGGATCAACATCAGGGGCATGTTATGCCATCTTTTATGCTTTTCATGGTCAGTGGCAAGTTTCTCGCTTGGCAGTGATGAATTGGCCATCAAGGGGGATTATTGCTTGTTAAACACCTTGTCAATGCTGCAATTTACCTCATTAATACTCAGCATCCCATCTTACCAAACTCGTCAAATAAGCTAGACGTCAAGAAAACACGACATGCAAACCTGAGTGCACACCAGTTGGATTTAGTCTGCTGCTTGCTTTGCATGACCTCCTTGTTACTTTCAATAAAACTGCAGCCCAAGGAATGATCCACGGCAACCAGCTGCACACACCCCTTGTTCATTGATATTGATATCTGGCATTTGACAAACTCTCATGACCATTGGTACCTTTCCAATACAATGGCATTGCTCTCTAGTACTACAGTCAAACATTGTAAGGACACCAGCAATTAGCACTGAAAGGCTGTAGCAGAGACACTTGTGCATAGGCACCCAGCTCAAGGATTGGACCAGACTGCATCTCAGGGCTGCTGCCTGACCTCTTAGTGCCAATCTGTCAGTGTTTGCATCATCCCTGCCTTGCCATGCCATGCCAACTAGGGCAATCACACAACCATGCAGCTTGCTTTGCTGGTCAGCAGTTCTTAGTCTAAGGGATGTACACATGGTGAACGGCAGCATACTACATCGGGCTAACACCTGCACCATGTGCCAGAAGTCTAAGTGGCAAATACTCTGCATGTGCTTCAACTAAATGTCTAAGTCTTAAGAGAGTGACACACTGTCCGTGGAGGAACCCGTCAGTCAGAGGGTCTTGGCACAGTAAATTAAGGACAACTTCCCAAAGCAGTCCAGGGGATTATCCACAGGCAGTCATTCATTCAAGGTGATCTTGGTCAGGGGTGTGTACCTCTGCTGTCCAGGGAGTGGATCACAGTCAGTCCTGTGGCTTTGTAGCAGACAGTACGGCGTTTGGGGTGAGCTGGATATGTAAGCCTCATATAGCCTGGGAGATGTACAGCCAGCAGTCAGCGACCTGGGCAATTCTTAACTGGCTTTATCTATTTGAGTCATTCAAAAGGGTGAACCACAGTTAGTCTTTAGCTCTATCCTTAGAAATTAGGGGAAAGTGTTTAGTTGGGAGTGTCAAGGGAATGAGATTCAGCAAGTTAGTCTTTGGGACTGGGAGCAGAACCTTGGAGGAAGAGTTGTGGGGGGCAATGATTTTGAAAAGGAGGCAATGGTATCTGCAAGGAGGGATATAGTAAAGCATAGGGAGAAGAAAGTCATGTGGTACGGAGGTTCATTGTTGGTCAGGAGCACACTGGCTTCAAGGGGTTAAAGAACACACCTGGAATGGTTACTTTGTATGCCTGGAGCTGTGTGGGAAAGGTAGGCAGTACAGGCACACGTAGATGGCTTGGATGGGGCCTTGTGAAGGTGCAAATGTGATTTGCACCTTCACAAGGTGATTCACAAAGGTGATTTATGGGAAGGGCCGTCAGGAGGGGAATTTGGATGCTCAGGGGAACATCAACATGGTCAAGGAGCGTTCACTGTCATCTTACATTGTGCTAGAAACTGAAAGTACATAGTGGGGAAAAAATGGCTGTGAGAACATTCTGAGTGGGTGGGGTAGGTGACTCAATCTGTGAGGGAGGGAATTCACTGATATTGTGGCTTTTAAAGGGAAAGAACATTGCACACAGACCATGCACTGTACAGAAGACAGAGCTGCAGTGTCTCTAGCTCTGGCCATGCTAATGTATTGCCCCCCTCCCCTCTCTGTGTGGCAGACCTCCCTGCCAGAAACATTGTTTAGAAATACACTGACAGCTACACTTTTGGATACAGAGGCTGCAAAACGAAAGGAATGTCGTACGAGTAGAACCAAAGGTTTCAGCATGACCCAATGCCATGTATACATTTTGATTCTTTTGCTTCCAGATGATGCAGCATGTTCTCAGCACTAACCTCCATGGAACTTCATCTGTGGCTACGAAGTAATGCATGATGTTGCAACAATGCCATCAGAGAGACTAATAACCAAATCTGAGGTCAAATCAATGACATTTATATATAAGTACAAAATCAGTTATCAATGCATTATTTCCTATGCCAAAAAATCTCTCAATAAGTCTTCTCAATTCTTTTCCTCCCACTACTTCTCAGCGTACCCCTAGTTCGAAAACTGGGCAGGAGGGAGCCTGGTCAGCAGTACAGCTTGTTGGCCCTGGAGTTTTAGTTGGGTGACCCCGGGGATGTTTGTGTCTGGATGGTCCAAATATGTCAAGGGTCTTCTTCAGAAATTGACTGACTGTCCTTGGCTTCAACTTCCAAGGATCAGAGGGGTAAAGGAGGCCGGAGGTGGAGGACTCCACTTCTTGAGAGTCCTAATTGGTGACTTCTGAGGGAGGTGCTGTGTTGCTTCCTTCTCTGGCTGCGTGCCTCCTTGCATCAGCCAATGTCTTTGTTAGAAAGGGGCAGCTGCAGTGTGTGTCCGGTTCCCCGACCACTGTTGTCATGCCTTTGGTCCCCGAGGTCCAATGGCAGTGGCGATTGGTGCAAGTGTGTGTGTCTCTCTAGCATCCTGAGCGTGCTGGGCCTGGTACTTAATGGCAGCTGTCAATCTGTCCATGGAGACAGATTCGCTACACTGCTGTAGCTTCTGGGCAATTGCATTCTACATATCCATCTATCGTTCTTGTTCCTCCTTGCACATGTGAGCGAAGTCCCTGATTATGGACACTACAGGGTCTTCTGCTGCCTTGTGCTGATCAGGTGCCTGGCTATCAAGCAGTCCTCTGAGTGCCAGTGGCTACTACAGTAAGGTGCTCACCAGATTGAGCTCCTACACTCTCAAAGCCTAATGTTCCCACCAAGGTGTCAGTATCTAGGGGGTGCAGGAGGAAGACTTGCTGATGCTTCCTCTGAGGTCTTTGAACTCTGGTCCTTAGTGATCAAGAAGTTGGCTTCTGAGGGAGCTGGACATTTCTCTACAGTGGCAATGGAGATGTATGATCTGGAAAATATGACAGAGTTGCCACAGCAAATGGTTAGAAGTGGTGTGCAATGAATGAGACCTAGTGTTGCTAGTGTATGAGTTGCAGTGGAATGAAGCTCAGTTGGCTGGATGGCTAGTTTGTAATACAGAGTGATGCCAAGAGCAAAGGTTCAATTCCTGTACCAGCTGAGGTTAACATGAAACTTTCCTTCTCAATTTCTCTCCTTGCCTGAGGCATGGTGACCGTCAGGTTGAACCACCACCAATCATCTCTCTCTTATGGTCTGGTAAGACTATGGTGACTTTTTTTTTAAGCTGGCTGATAGAACATGGGTGTCTTGGCATCCCTACAGCACTGGTCCCGGTCTTCTCAAGTCAGCATACTTTCCACATAGGGGTAGCAGCCTAATATCAGGCACCCCTCCTACTTTGCCCTGTTATGGGCTTTTTTCTTCTAGAATGAGAAAAAGGGAGGGATTGAGTGCAATGAATGTTGATGGCTGGTGCAGGTGGTTAAAAGGTGGTGAGGTGTTCTGAGACAGTGAAAGACAATGCAGAGGCCATCCTGTGATAGTGGTTGTGGGTGGTTGGGGTGGGTGTGAGTGAATGAAGGAAAGTGTTGCAGACAATAGTGAGAGTTGGTGAACACAAGCCTTGGTGGTAGCAGACACAAGGTGAATGCCAAGTAATACAGAGAAGAGTGTGGCACTTACCCTGGCACAGTGGAGAAGGTCACTGACCTATTAACGGCATTGCCGGATGCTCCTCTGCACCTTGGACCCATGGCAAGGACCCATGTGACAAGCTCAGATCAGACTTCCAGCTTCCTCTGCTAGTCTTCCAGAAGGAGGATGGCCACCTTTGTGCCAGCCCCTTGATCAGTTTCTTTCAGACCCTAACAAAGAATCATGGTGCCATTCTCCCCCTTTCTGACAACTGCACAATCTGTTCTTGAGCGAGCATGGCAGCTTCAGAATGCCATTGCTTGTTTGGGTTCACAGCGGCCTTTTGAAGATGGTACAGGTTTGTGGGATGCCGGTCTTTTGGTGCTATCCACTGTGTGGTGAGTTGCTACAGGAAAGGCATCTGATAAGAAAAGGCCAGTAGGGGCACCCGTTTGGGCAGTCCCTAAAGTAGTTTCACAATCTGTCCAAATTTTTTCACAAAATCTACAAATGAAGGGGAATTTTGCTGAGTTTGAAGGGTTTTATGCAGAGCTTTGTATGTGACTTGCTCTACCATTATCTTGACCGTCATTTGATCTTTAACCCAGCACTGTATTGTCAGACTCTTATTTAATGAAGAATGACAGATAGCTATAATAAAAATCATAACTGCCTAATATTTGTAACATTTAAATTATCAAAAAATTATACTCAGTCACAAAACTTTCAGCTGTGCATGTTAACGAAAAACCTGATTGTTCAAGTCAATATTAACTTACCATAAAACCAGGAGACTCCAATGGTTTCTATAAGTACTCCAAACAGTATGGATGTCTCTGCTGAGAACTTGTCAAGTAAAGTAAACACATAGATGCCACCCTAGAAACAAAAAAACATTCCAAGAGTGGTGATTGCAAAACATTTAATGGAATGAGCAATATTGCTTAAGACTAAAAGAAATTCCAACATCGAGCCAAGAATGAAACTGATTACTGTCATCATATAAAGGTTATGGCTATAATAAATCTGCCCTTTTCTTCTAATATTTTCAGAGTCATTTTTCCTAAGCAATAGGCTGTTTGTTTTCCATCAAAAGACTCTAACAAACTCTTATTTAGAAAATGACTCTTGTTAAAGTGACCTACATTAGTTACACAGAAGAGAGACACCAGAAAGGTAATTGTAATGATGAACAGTGTAAAGATCTCTCTGTGGTTACGCAGGAGTTTGAATTCATCAATTAGTCCTGTAATTACTGATTCCATGCCACCCATCTGTGGGAACAAGAAGAGCAAATGTTAGGAAGCATATAACATAATATACAGCATTTTCCATTCACCCCGAGTGATTGTTATATCTATTTTGATGCAGTTGAACATTCACTTATGGCCACCATTGGATTCCTTTCCGAATGTGTAAACTTATCAAATACACAGATGAGGCCCATTACAGGACAAAATTATATTAATAGTTCTATTCAATAGAGATTAACATGTTAAACTCCCATTAGTTTCATAGGGAAAAATCAACTACCAGGCCATGATGGAAGTTTGAAAATCAGCTTCAGATCAGAATTTATAACCTGACGCTAAGTCATAAGCTATGCAATGCATCAGGGAGGGAGAAAGTTATTTGGATTTTTCTGGAGTTCATTAGTGGGGGCTTCAGCCTTTGCAATAGTGTAACAAATCTGAGATTCTTCCAATTTGTTTGACTGCAGGATGGGTTAGCAAACTGACCATAGTTTGTGCTATGGGAAACCGTTCAAGTGGAAGGAACAACAAGGTATGTAGTAGTATTAAGGGACAGTGTAATAATGGCAAATTATACCATTCTGCACAGCAAATGGGTCCAGATGTCTGTGTTGCCTGCCAGGTGCTAGGGTTTGGGGCATCTGCACAGGGCTGTAGAAGAACTTGCAGTGGAAGGGGGAGTATCCAGTAGGAACCAATGATATTAGTGGGACAAAGAAGGAAGTTCTGCACAGTCAGTACGAAGAAATAGGCAGCAAATTACGGTGCAGAAACTCAATCTCTTATTAGTTGAACCATATGCAAATTAGCATAGGGCAAATCAAATTAGAAAACTGAAAGTGTGGCTCAAAGACCAGTTGGGAGAATTGGGTTCTGGTTCATGGAATATAGAGTCACAGAGTCATACAACACAGAAACAGAATCTTCAGTCCAACCAGTCTATGCCAACCATAATCCCAAACTAAACTAGTCCCACGTCCTGTGCTTGGCCCATATCCCTCCAAACATTTCTTATTTATGTACTTATCCAAATGTCTTTTAAATGTTGTAACTATACCCATATCCACCACTTCCTCTGGATGTTCATTCCATAAACTAACCACTCCCTGTATAAAAAAAAATGCCTTTCATGTCTTTTTAAAATCTTTCTCCTCCTTAAAAAATGTACCCTAGTCTTGAAATCCCCCACTCTAGGGAAAAGACACCTGCTATTCACCTTATCTATGCCCCTTGTGATTTATAAATCTCTGTAAGTTCAACTCTAAACCTTCTACGCTCCAGAGAAAAAACTTCCAGCCTATCCAGTTTCTCCTTATAACACAAACCTTCCATTCCCTGCAACACCTTGACAAATCTTCTCTAAACCCTCTCTAGCTTAATAGTGTCCTTCCAATAACAAGGTGACCAGAACTGCACATAGTACTCCAGAAGAGGTGTCACCAACATCCTGCACAACCTCACCATGATATCCCAACTCCTATACTCAAAGGTCTGAGCAATGAAGGCAAGAGTGCTAAATGCCTTTTTAACCACCCTGTCTACATATGGCGCAAACTTCAAAGAATTATGTACCTGAATCTCTAGGTCTCTCTGTTTTACAATACAAGGCCCTACTTTTACTTGAATAAATCCTACCCTTGTTTGTTTTACCAGATTGCAATACTTCACATTTTCCAATTTAAACTCCATCTGCCACACCTCAGCCCATTGACCTAATTGATCAAGATCTCTTTGTATTCTTAGATAACCGTCTTCACTGTCCATTATACCACATATCAGTAATGGGGAAAATTGGATCAGTATTGATAGGATGGACTTCACCTGAATTGTGCTGAGGCTGATTTTCTTGCTGACTGCTTAACTAGAAGCATAGGGAGTATTTTAATCTAAATAATGGGGGCAAGGAATCAAAATTATTAATATGGGAAACAATAAACAGATCATAACTGGGAAAGATAGAAAAATCTAAGGGTAAACTAACATATAGGGCTACAGGTTACAGAAGTTATTTAACAAATACATTTAAAGACTCTATGTGAATGCATGAAGGATTTAAAATGCAACAGATGAACTAGAAGTACAAGTCAAGAAAAATAATACGATCTGGCAGCCATTACAGAGTCATGGCCAGAATGAGAGCTTTTGCCAACGTGGTGGCCAGGCTTCACCAGTGATTGTCAAAGTCATAATCACCCTCAAATTATTCGCCCCAGGCTTCTTCCTGTGCTCTGCCAGTAGCATTTGCAGGAACATGCAATCATACAAGCACATTAACGCACAATGGCTTGTTTTGCATGGTGGAATGGCAATAATGCCAACTTTACCAATGGTGGCTGTTTAGCTGCTACAATTCTTTTGTCTTGCAGCAGTCCACCCTCCTCAATCTCACTGCACAGAATGATTGGCTGTTTGGAGACAAGGGGTACCCATTTAAAAAAATGGAAATAGCATCCATGAACAACCTAATGAATGAAGCCCAGGAGTGAATGAATGTCAGAACGATAGATGCATCATTAAACAAGCCATCAACATGCAGAAGATGCAATTTAAGTGCCCAGGCAGAACTGGAAGCACCATTCAGTTTGCAGCAATGAAGGTTTCCAGAATGTACTGCACTCTGCACAGCATTTTCCAACAGTGAGGTTTAGATCAGAGGGATAAACATGACACAGAGCTTCTTCAGATGATTGCTAGAGCAGGAGGAGGCAGAATATGATGTTGCCAAGGTTAGCAATATTGCTACCCCAAATGCATGGGATGCCCTCATTATTGTGAGGTTCCTTTGGATTTCACCACTGCACTGATCTGACAGTCTCAACCAATAACCACATCACCTGTCCCTCAACTTCTCCCAACATAAAGCAATTAATGCAAACATACAACTTTCTCTTTCTCAGCTACTCATTACTTGCTGTCAATTCTTGTCTTACCATTCATTACAAATGAAAAAGTCATGTTCCAGACTACAACCAAAAATGGGCAAGAACCAAAAACAGAAAAGTTTCAGTTTAACACAACCACAAAATACAACAAATGCTGGAAATCTGAGAAAAAAAAACAAAATATGCTGGAAAATCCTGGCAAGTTGGGCAGCCTCTAAGAAAAGAAACAGACTTGTTGCTTTATGCTGATGACCTTTCAACTGAAAGTAATACAAATGTCCGTGTCTTAAAGCCATTAGAAAGAGGAAAGGAACTGGTGGGGAGCACAAGAGGGGAGATCTGTGATAAGCTGGCGGGCAGTGGAGATTAAGTATCAAAAAGAAAAGGTGCAACTGCTAAAGAGACTATGGCAAAGAGACAAAGGTTGATTCCAAATGACATGTGAATGGTTCCATAATAACCACCTGAATGTAGCATGAAAGGACAAAGGAAGAAACAAGACCAATCCAGCAAAAACAAACAAAAAAGGAGAGACAACGTCATTGAACAGGATGGAGCCTGATCTAAATTTATGATTTAAAGTTTTTGAACTCGATGTTGAGTCCAGGAGTCTGGAGAATGCCAAGTCAAAAAATGAGGTGCTGTTACATGAGCTTGAGTTCAGCTTTACTAGAAAGCATGAAACAGACAGAAAGGTCAACATAGAAGGAATATAGAGAGTGAAAATCATGAGCAACTATAGGTTCAAGTTCATGCTTGTGAACCAAACTTAAGACTCTCACATGGCAGTCACCCAGGCTACATTTGGTCTCCCAATGTAGGGAAGCTCATACTCTGAACAATGAATATGATAAAAGATAAAGTCATCATTGTCCTTCTTGCTCATCACGTGATGTGTTTAACCTGACAGTCACCATGCCTCAAGTGAGGGGTGAGGTTGCAAAGATAGGACTTTCATGGTAATCACACACTAGTACAGGAATTGAACCCATGATGTTGGTGAAACTCTCACACCACAAACCAGCTAAACAGCCACCTGAACAACTAATCCTTAATGAATGCAATACACTAAATTGAATGAAATATCAATAAGTCAGTTTCAATTGGAAAGTGTGTTTAGAAGCTTGGAATGATGAGAAGGGAGGAGGTGAAATGATAAATATTGCATCCTCTCTGCTTGCATAGTGACTACAGGGATGCTAGAGGTGATTGAGCAGCAGTCTAGGATGCTGGAGAAGGCAGTTTAATTTTTGGGTCATAGAAATATTAACTATCTAACACTATTTACAAATATTTACTCTTCTATCTCTGAGCATTTCTATTTGGTGCAATGCCGGTGGCTTTAGTAGAAGTAGAAACAATCATAGTGCATCCCTGTTCTAGTAGCTGCAGCTGCTCTTGGCTAATTGCTGTCATTTCATTATCATGAGTATCCTGCCAGAGACTGCTCAACTGTGAGGCAAGAGACGAGTGGCAATGGAGGTTGGAGGACGTGGTAGTGGAAGCGAGATAATTGGAAGTGCTGTGACCAGAGCTCATCTTCCGTGTGTCTTTTCACCTTCTTCCCTCTCACGTCCAAGCCTGCAAGCATTGAGCTGGAGAGCACTTTACTGCATGTAAGTGAGGCTCTGATAGGCTATGGCTAGGATTTCAAGAATCATGCTTAGAATCCGCAGTGTCCAAGCTATTGATGAGTGTAGAGATCCCCACTATATTTCTCTTATTTTTTCTCAATTTCTTTGGTGGAACTGTGAATTGAAGTTAGGGTTAGTTGAAACTAACTTTGAACAGCTGCATGTTTTAGAAAAGAAAAAAAAACATTTATTTGCTTTTGGTGACTGGCCTGGATGATCATGCAACATAATCACTAATCTAAGGAACACTGTGGAAAATTTGACAAGATGTATTGCCATGCCCAAGGCTGCCAGCTGGTTGGATGTTGAGTTGGTCAATCAAAGGAGGACTGGTACTAACCTGCTAACTACAGAGAATGTTGATTAAAAAAAAGGAAGAAAACCAGTTCTGACTGGTTTTGGCAGGTGCATGATGATGTTGGAAGGTTTCAAACTGGCTGTTATGTTTTACACTCTCTAGTTTTCTATCCAGTTAAAGAATTGTTGATATTCTTTTCTCAGAACATTCAATCTGTAGGAAATAAGTAAATACTCCTGGGAGTTTACTGAACTGTTCACTTTCACCGGTGACTTCAAATTATATATACAGTTATGTGCTTGGGTACAACTGTTATCCAAGGATTGCATGACAGCTTGGCATCCATTGCTTGAAACTGTTTAACTGAACTGGCAAATTACAATCTTTTATTTTGTTTTTAAGTTATGTTTTAACTGTGGCTATCTGTCTGTCTGTCCATGTGTGAGTGGAAGTTATGGTCAAAGAAGACTGGGTCAAAATCAAGATTAATTAGATTACCTTGTTGCTTAGCTTTGTCATTATATAGATACAATATTATGAATAAATTGTTCATTTTTATTTAAGTTATAAACCTGATGTCTAAGATCTGTTATTCTTAAATGTCTAATTAAGAACAATTAGGCAGTTTTGAGTGTCATTGAATATTTTCATGTCACTGTGTTGCAAATCTAGTAATAGTAAGGTTGATTTGATTTGGCTTGCTATCCCTGATCATAACATGATGGCATGTATGCACTCATTTTATTGACCGCCTGCCTGGAGCATTACGTGACATTCAGTCCATGGATTAAGATAACATTGCAAAACTCTGTTACATCATGCCCCATCGATGCCTGAGTGCAACTCCTGCAATCTACCTGCAGCTATGCAGTCAAAGACAATTGGAAAGCCTGCCAGTACATCACACGTTCTATACTACTACTTCAGGTGTATTCTCTTCATTGTTGGCTTTTGATATTCAGCAAAACCTACGAATCCTGGGCCTCTAACATGACTGTCCATCGCTCACTGTTTCCATCACCTGCTCTTGTTCATGTGTAACCAGTGAGACACAAAGCAAAAACCAAACTGCATTCCTTACTGGTTCAAACAAACTGAGTATCTGAGTTGGTATATGGTCTGTATGAGTCCTGTGATGGTGCAATCTGAGTGAGTGATATCCTCTGAGGAGTTGTTGTCATCCTCCCACTTCAATCTTGTGCTGGATTTTTGAAGGTCCTCTGGGAGAATAAATCCATGAATGAAAGCTGCTGCAGTAAAAATGTTTCATGTGATCATTATCCACCTGATCAAATTTGGCTCACTGCTAACATCATCAATATCAAGATGCATGTTGCATGCATGTAATGATCTAATATTCTGTCACCAGGAGGGGCATCCTTATTTCTGATGGTCAAGCCTCCTTCTCTATATCTGTCAGTTGAAGCTTGGCTGAAGAGGCACTTCTGCTTCTCTATCTCTCCCTCATATCCTGTACTGTCTTTCCCTGAACGGAAGCAAAGAATAGATCTATTAATGACACTGGCATGATTTAAATAGATGGATTCAGAATATTTGTTCAGTGTAAGTACAAGGAAGTGATGTGATATTCCTTAAACATGAGGATGAATGTCAGTGATAGTTGGATAGACAGATGTGAGGAAGGACATAGACAGAAAGGAGATGAGTAAAGTAAGTTGGTGCGAGGAATGATGTGTTCAAGTAGGATTGGAAAGATGGAGTAAGTGTTTCGGTGTAGATGAATGCCCTCACCTTTTCTGCCCTGTGTATGGCGTTTCAGTGAATTCATTATGCAGCAGCATACAGCAAACTGTGAGCTGTTGCTTGTATCTTCAGCGGCAGTCTAGAAAGAGCCAAATGCATAAAATTTAAGAGTCAAGGTATACTTGACTGCCATGCACTGTGCTGTCCTTGTTCTACTTTGATATTGTAGTTTTGATTATAAGCAGTTGACAGATTTCTTCAGTGGAGCAAACACATTTCAAGGTATGGTCCTATCTTAAATCAAGTCTGGAAAATTGCTCCCTAAAAACTTTACATTGATACTGTTTACAGCTGAGAGCCTTTTTCATTCTGCTATTCTGCTCTCTTCTAGCAGCTTCTCTGACTCTGTGGTTTCACTTCATTCTTCCAGTTTTGCTCAATACCAGGAGGAAGATCTACCAGATTACCCATGTCTGTAAGCAACTTGTTTGAACAGAAGCTATTAAATGAACAGAAAGTACTTCAGATGATTCCCTGTAAAATATAAAAGCTTCTACCAAGTAGAAGACAACTCCAGAAAATTACTATAATACTAGCATGAAGAGAAAATCTAGCAGCTAATCTGTAAAAGAAAGATCCAATAACCAACTTATCAGACCTGAACTCTGTCACATCCATTTGTGAATGGGGTGGATAATTGAACAACTAACTGCAGTAGGAGGCTTCACAAGTATCTCCACCCTCAGTCATGAGGGGGTCCAACACATCAGTGCAAAAGAGAGACAGAAGCACTTGCCTCTTTCTTTAGCCAGAAATGCTCAGAGGATGATTCATCTCAGCCTACCTCCTGAAATCTGCAGGATAGATGCCAGCCTTCAACCAATTTGATTAACTCTACATGATATCTAGAAGAAGTTAAAGGCACTGGATACTGTCAAGGCTACGGACCCTGACAACATCATGGCAATAGTACTGATGACAGAATTTTCAAAACGAACTGTGCTATTCAGCTGGTCCAGTGCTAGCAAGATTAGACACAGTAGATGTAGGAAGGGTGTTCCCAATAACAAGTGAGTCTGAAACCAGGGCTCACAGTCTAAGACTATGGGATAAGCCATTTAGCACTGAGATGGGGAGAAATTACTTCACTCAGAGTGATGAGCCTGTGGAGTTGGCTACCACAGAAAGCAGTCTAGGCTAAAACATTGTACCATTTCAAGAAGGAGTTGAATATAGCACTTAGGGTTAAAGGGATCAAAGGACATTGGGGGAAAACTGGGAACAGGCTTATTGAGTTGCATGATTACATAGGATCACAGAATGAAGGGCAGAGCAGGTGTGAAGGGCCAAAAGGCCTACACCTGCTCCTATTTTTCCATATCTATCTGACAATGTGGAAAACTGTCCAGCTATAACCTGTCAACAAAGAAAAGCTGACGTCTTCCGTGATATCTGACCTATTGGTCTCTGAGCTACCACTGGCAGTTTGTAGTTGGAATAGTGTGCTGTCACCAATCCTCCTTCCTGTGTTGTGTTTAAGAACTTATCAAATTATTAATGGTAGATAATAAACCTACGGTAAATGTTAACAAGAAGAGGCACTTGTCTTAATAACAAGAGACAGCATGATGGCAATTGATATAATTTACCTTGACATGTTAGGCATAATTACTTAAAGCTATCAGGAGTCAGAGAGGAGACTTGTGTCTCCAACAGGACTTTACATAAGACTTCTCAATTCTGCACCAAAAATGGTATGTCGTCATCAGACTGGTGATAGCTTAGTGCAGATTCAATATTAACTTTTTAAAAATCATTACGTTATACAATGAAATCTCCATAGTCCTACTATGTAGAGCATAGGGCTGCTCTCTCAATATAGAGAGCAGACTAGTGGTGGCTTAACCCAAAGGTCATCACACCTCAAGTGAGAGTCCTTCATGGTAAGCCCAGCCGGTATTGGAATTGAACCCACACTGTTTTATTCACTCCACATTGCAAACCAGTTATTCAGCCAACTGAGCTAACTAAACCAGGCAACAATGCTTTGAAGCAGCAACAACCTGCTCACTAATTCTCATTTTACATTCCACCAGGTCCACTTAGTTCCTGACTTCATCACAATCTTCTGAAACAGGGACAAAACAGCTGTCTTTCAGAAGACAGGGTGACTGACTTTATATTCAAGGCAGTATTTGATTGAATTGGATATCAAACAGTCCCAGCAAATCTGACCTTAATGGGAATTAGGGGAAATCTCTTCACTGGTTTGAGTTATTCTTAGTACAAGTGAAGATGGTTGTGAATATTAGAGATTCAATCATCTCAGTCTCACCATATTGCTGCAGGAGTTCCTCAGGACAGTATGAAAACCTTCCGTCCATCATAAGATCAGAAGTGGGAAGGTACTTTGATGATTGTGCTATGTTCAGCACCATTTCTGATTCCTCAGAATTGAAGCACTCCATGTCCATAGGCAGCAGGATCTAGACAACATCCAGGCCGAGTGGTTAAGCAGCAAGTAACATTTGCACCACACAACTGCCAAGCAATAATCATCTCCCACAAGAGTAAATCTAACAATCTCCCCTTGACACTTAGTGGTATTACGATCACTGAATTCCCCACTTGGCAGTTACCATTGACTAGAAACTGAACTGGAAGCCATACAAGTTTAGCTACAAGAAGTCAGAGGTTAGGAATTCTACAGCAACTAACTCATGTCCTGGTTCCTCAAAGCTTGTTTACCATGTATGCGGCATTAGTCAGGTTTGTGGTAGAATACATTCCACTTGCCTGTACGAGTGCAGCTCCAACAAGGTTCAAGAAGCTTGACATCACCCAGGATAAATTAGCCTCATCCACCACCTTAAATGTTCTCTTCTGCCACTATCACCATATAGTCGCAGCATATAAGATGCATTGCAATAATTTACCAAAGTTGTTCAACGGCACCTTCCAAACCCACAACTTCTACCACCTAGAAAAATAAAAGCATCTGATACATGGGGACACCATGTTAAAGTGAAAAAGTTACCCTTCAAGTCAGATGAAATCTTGATTTGGACTATATCACCATTTCTTGACTGTTAGCAGTCAAGATCCTGGAACTCCCTCCCTAACAGCGCAGTGGGTGCACATATCTCCAGTAGGCTTCAGCGATTCTGGCAGGTGACTCAAGATGACCTTTTCAATGGAAATGTAGGATGGATAATAACTACTCGCCTAACCTATGACACCTGCATTCCAAGAAAGGATTTTGAAAAAAAATCATGATTCCTCTCAATAGCATCATAGAGTCATTGAGTTTTACAGCGTGGAAACAGACGCTTTGGTCCGACTCGTCCATGCTAACCAGATAACCTAAATAAATCTAGTCCCACTTGCCAGCCTTGTAAACCCATCTTATTCATGTTCCCATCCAGATACCATTTAAATGCCTCAACCACTTTCTCTAGCAATTCATTCCATATATGCACCATCCTCTGCATGAAAAAGTTGCCTCTTATGTCCCTTTTAAATCTTTCCTCTCTCACCTTAAATCTATGCTCTCTACTTTTGAACTCCCCTGGGAAAAAGACCTAGGTTATTCATCCTATCCATGTTCCTCATGATGTTATAAACCTCTATATAGTCAGCCCTCAGCCCCCAATGCTCCAAACAAAATAGCCTCAGTCTATTCAGCATATCCCTATAGCTTAAATCCTCTAACCCTGGCAACATTCTTCTAAATCTTTACTGAAACCTTGCATGTGTGATGATACTATAGATAAGAGGTTATTTTGTCCTCTTTTTCGTTAAAAGAGAGATTTTAAGACAGAGCTGCAGAGCCAGTAAACAGCTTGAGAGGCCCAGTTGGAAAGTTGGAACAACAGACGCAGCTTGAATGGATGTGGTCAAAATCCCACAGAACCAGGATCTTTAGTTTAGCTTTCAGCAGTTGCTGTTGGGGTCTCAAGTATGGTGTTCTAGAAAACATAGCGGGGTGATGGACTCTCAGGGGAATATAGCAGTGGCAGCCAGGTTTCTGGTACTGAGACTGGCTCTAATGTAATGAGGGGT
Source organism: Rhincodon typus (assembly GCF_021869965.1). Lineage (NCBI taxonomy): Eukaryota > Metazoa > Chordata > Chondrichthyes > Orectolobiformes > Rhincodontidae > Rhincodon > Rhincodon typus. Next base: position 106,640,594 of record NC_063333.1, on the reverse strand, counting down.
ACACCAGGTTCCAAGTGATCAATTGTGATAGGGGAATCTTTAGTCAGAGGCACAGACAGATGATTCTGCGGCCGACAGTGAGACGTCAGAATGGTGCGTTGCCTCCCTGGAGCCAGGATCAAAGATATCTGGGCGAGGGTGCAGAATATTCTCGAATGCGAGCGGGACCAGCAGGAGGTCATTGTACATATTGGAACTAACGACATAGGAAGAGAAAAGGACGAGATTCTGAGGAAAGAATATAAGAAGTTAGGCAGGAATTTAAATAGTAGGTCCTCGCGGATAGTAAAATCTGGATTACTCCCAGAGCCATGACCTAGTGAGAGTAGGAGTAGGAGCATAGAGCAGATGAATGCGTGGCTGAGGAGCTGGTGCAGGGGAGAAGGACTCACATTTCTGGATTATTGGAATGTCTGCTTGGGTAGAAGTGACCTGTATAAGAAGGATGGATTGCACTTAAATTGGAAGGGGATTAATATACTGGGGGGAGATTTGCTAGAGCTGCCTGGGAGGATTTAAACCAGTAATAGGGGATTGGGGTGGAACCCAAGGGAGATAGTAAAGAAAGAGATCAGCCTGAGACTGGTACAGTTGGGAAAAGGAGCAAGTCAAACAGCCAGGGGAAGCAGGAACAAAGTAGAGAACAGGTAAGACTGATAAATTAAACTGCATTTTTTTCAATGCAAGAGGCCTAACAGGTAAGGCAGATGAGCTCAGGGCATGATGAGACATGGGACTGGGATATCACACCACTTACAGAAACATGACTCTGGAATGGACAGGACTGGCAGCTTAATGTTCAAGGGTATAGATGGTAGAAGAAGGAGCAAGGTTGGTGGGTGGGGAACAAGAGAGGAGGGGAAGTGGTGCTTTTGTTTAGGGATAACATTACAGCTGTATTTAGGGAGGATATTCCTGGGAATACATCAGGAAAGTTATTTGGGTAGAACTGAGAAATAAGGAAGGGGTGATCACATTATTGGGGTTGTACTATAGACACCCCAATTGTCAGAGGGAAATTGAGAAACAAATTTGTAAGGAGATCTCAATTATCTGTAAAAATAATAGGGTGGTTATGGTAGGGGATTTTAACGTTCCAAACATAGACTGGGAATGCAAAAGTGTTAAGGGCTTGGATGGAGGGGAATTTGTACAAGAAAATTTTCTGATTCAATATGTGGATCTACCTACTAGAGAAGGTACAAAACTTGACCTACTGTTGGGAAATAAAGCAGGGCAGGTGACTGAGGTGTCAGTGGGGGTGCAATTTGGGGCCAGTGAACATAATTCTATTAGTTTTCCCCTTCTTAGACAACAGAGTGATGACAGCCCTGTGCCAAGAAAGGGGCATCACTCCATTCGTGATACATTTCTCCAGGACTCGCGCATAGTCGCCCCCTCAAGATGTCCTAGAATGCCCTGAAGAACTCCATGGTCAGCCCATCCAGCCCCAGGGAGTTGCCCCTAGAAAGACGGTTGAGGGCACCTGGCTCCTCCAATCTCAGAGGGGCGTCGAGCCTCTTGACACACTCGGGGCTGACCTGCAGCAGGTCCTCCCACAGAACTCTTTCAGCTTCCTCGCTGGATGGATCCAGAGAGAAGATAGCCCTATAATAGTCAGGAACAAAAACAAAGTTGCTGGAAAAGCTCAGCAGGTCTGGCAGCATCTGTGAAGGGAAAAAACAGAGTTAACATTTCGAGTCCGGTGACCCTTTCTCAGAACAGTTTGTCCTCTCTGATGAAGCTATGGAGAGTAGACACTTACTGGAAGAAGAACGTCTTAGTCCCATCTAAGGTGTGTGTATAATCATGAAGTGAAGCACCGTGCCTCCAAAATGAACCGTGAGTTGCAGTAGATGGCCTGGCACTTGCTCCTTGACCCTCAAGATCTCTGGCTGAAAAAAGTGGGCCAACAAGATAGCCATTCTGCCAGAATTGGAGGCCAGGTGACTCATGAAGACCTTCCACACCACACCAGAAGCCACGTCGCTTCATCTCCTGAAACGGTATGCGTTTCTTGCAGGAGGCTCACTGCGTACTTTCGTTCCCTGAGGAGCAAGAGGATACAAAATCTGCGCCAGGCCTTCCCACTGCCGTTGGCATTGAAGCTAGCTATGGAGGAACTCTTTGACGATGCTGCAAAGCAATCCCTGGCACTGCCGCTTTGTGTTCTTGTCCCTTCCCAGGGCTGTCAATAGCTGCCGTACAGACATGATCAGATGCGGTAGAGAATTCCAATGGTCCATAGCCAACCGGAATCTGTCTCACCGACCAAGCACTACTTGCAAAAAGTCTTGGAGATCCCCAATGGTGATGTGGGGGACCTTGTCCGTGAGCACCACGTCGCTCACCCCCTCATCTAACTCGGCAGTTCTCACAACCAATCCCAGTCCTCCTCTTCTGACCCCTGACACCTTCCTCACTTTGCCTGCAAGGGGTAGTCCGGAGTTACTGGTTGGGCACACCCCTGCCTTGATCTTATCCCCAAGTTCAACAGCAGGAGGATCCTTTGCAGGGACCTTCAAGTCTCGGATTATTTCAGACTTAAATAAAATGTAGACTAAAAGGTCATGCCCCCGAGGTGAGAGTGGTTCGGAAACCTGCTCCGCTCCTGGCACCGGGTCATCCTCCGTATCTGGGGAAAGATCCCCAGTAAGGGCGGAGGTGCCCGATGTAAAAGCCTGGGAGGAAGCGAGGAGGCCTGCTCTTTCATCGTTGCCTTCCAGGATGCCCTCAGGGTAATTATCACCACTACAGTCCCCAGCTAGCACAGGCAGCACCTCAAGGCCTTCCAGGTCTTGTGGCGTGGGCAAAACCTCAGTGGCCACGCCCAGCGCAGCCTCTGGGGTGCCTGGTCCAGTTGCAGTGGACTGCAGGAGTGGGTTTGTGTCCCCCTCCCCTGGCGAGGGGGGAGAGGGATTTCTGGGGCATGCTATTCCCTCATCTCCGGGGGAGGTGTTGCTACCACTGGACTCCCCCTGTCCTTCTGACCCCGAGGAGTGGCACATCCATCTCTCCACTGTCTTGATGCCCTCCATCCCCCTCAAATATCCTCCCTTTTTCATTGTCCCTCACAGATTTTGGGCACACAGGGGACCAGGGGAAACTGGGGGCAACACCTGTTCACTGGTACTTTATCATTGACGGCTGCCAGGCTGGGCTTCAAATCCTGTGCCTTCCCGATGGGCCCAGAACTGCTATCCTTCACGAGGGATCCCTCCCCAGGCTGGGGTCTGATGGCCTCAGGGTTACATGGGAAATCCTCCTGGGAGGATGCCCCAAAATGCTTAGTCTTCATCCAGGCTTTCTGTCCCTGCAGATGCTCTGCTCCCACCCCACTGGTGTCCATAAGTGAGGTAGCTCCCTCCTGTGGGAGTTGAGGTGGGGGGGCACGAGGGGAGGGGTAATGATGCCAGCTGCAGCCTCTTGGGTATTAGCAATAGCCTTCGAGGCAGTGCAATCTGTCTGGAGTTGCAGGCATGACACCGCACACCCTCTGCCAACCAGAGCACCCGGTAAGCAGCACTCTCGTGCTCAAGCACGAAGGTGCCCTCTGTGACCGCCTCCCTGGCCAGGCAAATGAAAACCTGTCACTGGAAGTAGTTAACGTGTCTCAAATGGCCTCCTTCACACTGAGCAGTAGCGGCATCACGCCCAACCTCATTTTCCCAAGCTGGCGGAGGTGGGGGAGGAGGAACTCAGATGGAACAAAGGATAGGACGTTTGATAAAATGACCCTCTGGAGAAACTACTTCCAGAGGGTTGACCGGGAAGAACACCCCATCGACAGTAAGCCCCTTCTCCAAAGTGAGGTGCACCACACACTCAGTCTTCTAGACGAACACTGTCTTCCCATATATCTTTGATGCAGCAACAATGGTGGCAATACCGACTACCCCAACCAATGCTGCTGTGTATGCCTCAATGGCCATGTCATTAAATGCGTAAAGGGTGACGAGGCTGCCACCCCGCTCGCTGCCCCCTCCCCCCCCTCCCCCCGGTGTGGGGGGACGCAGAGGATACAATCACTGCTTGTAGGACCAACTGAGCCCCACCTCAGAAGTTGTTTTAGAGCACCCACAGTCCCCATCCTCCTCTCAAATCAGGACCAACACCTCCCCTCACACAAATAGTAGGTAAAGGAAACTGACAGTCCATGAGGCCTCGCTTGCCAGTCCGTTGCCTCAGGCGGCTGTGTCCTGACCTGACTCCCAATCCATAGGTCCAAAACAATAGTTTCCGATGCCCACAGGCAATAGTCACTGGCTTCAAAGAGGCTGCATTCATAAGATAATAATAGGGAGATGGCCCAGGCTCTGAACAGTTCCAGAACCGAGTCACTCACAGCAAGTGTTCAGGCCTCAAGCAATTAATGCCCAGGCCTGAATCCCCAGATTGAAGTAGTAGTCCGGGGTCCATAAACAAGCCTCCTCGACACCAGCTAAACAGGAGTGCAAGCTACAACACTTCTCAGGGCAGCAGCAGCAAGTCCTAAGTTTGGGTCCTTCCAAACAAGCAGGCCAACTGTAGCACCTGAGGTCCCAAGCTCTAGGCCCCAATTCACAGCAGCTTCTCCCCGGTGCAGCAGGTGTTATTACAGCAGTCATCACCTCACCAAGGAGAAATGCAGGCCACCAGGCTTCCAAAGGCAGCTGAATGGAGAATTCCAGGCTCATATCCCTCCAGGCAGGCAGGCAGGCTGCAGCACCAGAGGCTCCAGGTTCTAGGCCTCAACCAGATCCAACTGCTCACAGTTGCAACAGGGGTTGCGACTTCAGCCTCCAAGTTCCAATTGCAGCAGAGTGCAGACTCCCAATACACTGCTCTCTACAAGGAAAACAACCCTCTACCACCATCCTTTGTCTCCTATCTTAAAGCCAATTTTGTATCCAAATGGTTAGCTCTTCCTGGTTTCCATGTGATCTATTATTGCTAACCAATCTCCCACGCGGAACCTTGTCAAACGCCTCTCTGAAGTCTATACAGAAAATGTCCACTGCTCTATCTTAATCAATCTTCTTTATCACTTCTTCAAAAACTCAACCCAGTTAGTAAGACACGATTTCCCATGCACAGTCATATTGACTATCCCTAATCAGTCCTTGCCTTTCCAAATATATGTAAATCCTGTCTCTCAAAATCCCCTCTAATAATTTACCTACCACTGACATCAGAATCACTGATCCATATTTCCCTGGCTTTTCCTTGCCACGTTTCTTAAATAATAGGACCATATTAGCTGCCCTCCAGTCTTCTGGCACCTCACGGATGGCTATCGATGATACAACTATCTCAGCAAGGGGCCCAGCAATCACTTCCCTAGCTTCCCACAAAGTTGTGAGAAACACCTGATCAGGTACCAGGGATTTATTCACTTTTATGCATTTTAAGACGTCCAGCACCTCGTCTTCTGTAATATAGACACTTTGCAAGATATCACTATTTATTTCTCCAAGTTCTCTTGCTTTGATATTTTTCTCCACAGTAAATACTGATGTTTAATATCTCACCAATCTCCAGCAGTTCCACACCTAAATAGCCTTGTTGATCTTTAAGGGGTCCTATTCTCTCCCTAGATACTCTCATGTCCTCAATGTATTTGTAGAATCTCTTTGGATTCTCCTTAACCCTATTTGCCAAAGCTATCTCTGGTCCCCTTTCTGCCCTCCTGATATCTCTCTTCAGTATACTCTGAATGTCTTTATACTCCTCTAGAGATTCACTTGATCCCAGTTATCTTTACTTGACATATGCTTCCGTCTCTTTTTTGACCAGAGCCTCAATTTCTCTAGTCATCCAGGGCTCCCTGCACCCACCAGCCTTGTCCTTCACCCTAACAGGAACATACTGTCTCTGGACTCTCGTTATCTCATTTTTGAAGGCTTCCCAATTTCCAACCATCCCTTTACATGTGAATAGCCTGTTCCCAATCAACTTTTGAAAGTTCTTGCCTAATACCATCAATATTAGCCTTATTACAATTCAGAATTTTAACTTTTAGATCAGGTCAATCCTTTTCCATAATTACTTTAAAATTAATAGAATTATAATCACTGGCCCCCAAAGTGCACCCCCACTGACACCTCCATCATTTGCCTTGCCTTATTTCCCAAGGGAAGGTCAGGTTTTGCTCCTTCTCTAATAGGTGCATCTACATTCTGAATAAGAAATTTTTCTTGTACACACTTAACAAATTCCTGTCTATCCAAGCCCTTAACACTATGGCAGTTCCAGCCTATGTTTGGAAAGTTAAAATCCTCTATCATTACAACCCTATCATTCTTACAGACATCTAAGATGACCTTACAAATTTGCTCCTCAACTTCCCACTGACTATTCGGGGGGCCTATAGTACAATGCCAATAAGGTAATAATCCATTTCTCATGTCTCAGTTCCACCCAAACAACTTCACTGTACGTAGTCCCAGGAATATCCTCCCTAAGTTCAGCTGTAATGTTATCCCTAACCAAATCCAGGGTGACAGAGAGACATCACTGAGGAGCATTCTGGGAGAAGTTGGCTCAGTCATCACAGCTGAACAGTGGATTGGGGAAGACCTCAGTGCCAAGGAATGGTAAGCAACAAACATTAGATTACTGGTGGATAGGTCTCCAGAGCCTGATGGTATATACCCCAGGTTATTGAGACAGGCAAGAGAGGAGATTGCTGGGGCCTTGATCAAGATCTTTGTATCCTTATTAGCCACTGGAGAGGTCCTGGAGGACTGGTGAGTAGTTCCTTTGTTCAAGAAAGGAAATAGGGATAATCTGGGAAACTATAGACCATTAAGTCTCACATCGGTGGTTGGGATGCTATTGGAGAGAATTCGTAGGGATAGCGTTTATACACATTTGGAAAAGTGTAGCCTAATTAGGGACAGTCAGTATGGCTTTGTGTAGGGCAGGTCATGTCTTTCCAACTTGATTGAATTTTTCAAAAAGGCAACAAAGGTGATTGATGAGGGTACAACAGTACATGCTATCTACATGGATTTTAGTAAGGCTTTTGACAAGGTCCCTCAAGGTAGGCTCATCCAGAAGATGAGACGGTGACTGATCATGTGGATCCAGAATTGGGGTTTCAGAAGGCAGAGGGTAGTGGTGGAAGAACGCTTTTCAGGCTGGAGGTCCGTGACTAGTGGTGTTCCGTACGGAACCATACTGGAACCTCTGTTGTTTGTGATATATATAAATGACTTGGATGAAAATGTAGATGGGTAGGTTAGTAAGTTTGCAGATGATTCAAAGATCAATGCAGTTGTGGATAGTGTAGAAGGTTGTCAAAGAATACAGTGGGATACAGATCAGTTGCAGATATGGGTGGACAAATGGCAGATGGAGTTTAATCCACACAAGTGTGATATGTGTTGCACTTTGGGAGGTCAAATGTTAAGGAAAGTATACAGGTAATGGCAGGACTCTGAACAGTTTTGATGTACAGAGGGATCTTGGGTTCAAGTCCATAGCTCCCTGGGAGTGGCCATACAAGTAGATGGGGTGGTAAAGAAGGTGTATGGCAAGCTTGACTTTATTGATCAGAGCATTGAGTACAAGAGTCAGGATGCCATGCTGTGGTTTTATAAGACTTTGGTTAGGCTGCACTTAGAGTATTGCATTCAGTTCTGGTCGCCGCATTACAGGAAGGAAATGGAGGCTTTGGAGAGGGTGGAGAAGAGGTTTACCAGGATGCTGCCTGGATAAGAGGGTATAAGCTGTAAGGAGAGGCTAGAAAAACTGGGGTTGTTTTCTTTGGAGCATCGGAGTCTAAGGGGAGACTTGAAAGAAGTTTGTAAAATTATGAGATGCATAGATAGAGTTGACGGTCAGAATCTTTTTCCCAGAGTTGAAATGTCTAATACTAGGGGGCATGCATTTAAGGTGAAAGGGGAAAGTTCAAAGGAGATGTGAGGGACAAGCTTTTTAGACAGAGAACGGTAGGTGTCTGAACATGCTGCCATGGGTGGTGCTGGAGGCAGATATGATAGGGGCATTTAAGGGACTTTTAGATATGCACACAAATATGCAAAGCATGGAGGGATATGGACCAAGGACAGGCAGAAGAGATTAGTTTAATTTAGCATCATGTTTGGCACAACATCGAGCTAAAGGGCTCATTCCTGTGCTGTACTGTTCTATGTTCTCTGTGTTCTAAAATCACCACTCCCCCTCCTCTCTTGCCACCCCTCCTTCCTATCCTTCCAATAGCATCTATGACCTGGAATATTAAGCTGCCAGTCCTACACTTCCCTGAGCAACATTTGCAAGATAGCTATGCTATCCCAGTCCCATGTTCCCAATCGTGCCCTGAGTTCATCTGCCTTACTTTTCAGGCATCTTACATTGAAATAAATGCAGTTTAATTTATGAGTCTTACCTCTTTCTCTGCCTTGCTTTTGCCTGTCTTGACAATTTGACTTACTGCTCTTCTCAACTGTACCAGCCTCTGACATTTCTCAATATCTCTTTGGGTCCAACCACCACCCATCTCCCGACTAGTTTAAAGCCTCCCAAGCAGCACTAGAAAATCTCCCCACCAGGATATTGGTCTCCTTCCAATTCAGCTGCAAACTGACTGTATATAGGTCACTTCTACCCCAGAAGAGATTCCAATGATACAAAAATGCAAATCCCTGCCCCCTGCACCAGCTCCTCAGCCATGCATTCATTTACTCTATCCTCCTATTCCTACTGTCACTAGCATGAGGCAGTGGGAGTAATCCAAACATTACCAGCTTCGAGGACCTACCTTTTAACCTTCTGCCTAATTTCCTATATCCTCTCCTCAGAACTTCACCTCTTTTTCTTCCTATGTCATTAGTACCAATGTGTACAATGACCTCCTGCTGGTCATTCCCACCTTTGAGAATATTCTGCACCCTCTCCTTGACCCTGGTACCAGGGAGGTAACACATCATTTTGACATCTCGCTGTCAGCCACAGATATGTCTGTTTGTGCCTCTGATTCGAGAGTCCCTATCATATTTGTCCGCTTGGAACTTAACACACCCTTCATTACAGCGGAACCAGTCTTGGTACCAGAAACCCTGCTGTCAGTGCTACATTCACCCGAGAATCCATCACCCCCTGATTTTCCAAAACAGCATAATTGTTTGAGATGGAGATAGTCACAGGAGACTTGTGCTACCTGCCTACCTATATTACCTTTCCTAGAGGTAACCCAGCTACCTGACTGTATCTGCAGTTTTTCTGCTTTCTTGAAAATGCCATCCATCACACCCCCTGGATCCTATGAATTCCTCATTGCCTCTAGCTGCCATGCAATCAGAACCAAATACACTTCCTGCAGACATAATCATCGGGAACATTGAAATTCTGCCTAATCTCCTACATCCAAAAGGAAGAGCACATCACTCTAATAAAGGCCATCTCTGCCCCTTAAACAATTTATAGACCCAGAAAATAGCACAGTCTTACTGCAGTAAAAACACTGCTCTAGTTTAACTTAATACCTATGTTTTATATTAAAAATAATTAATCAAGAGACAGAACTCAGTTAAACATTAAAAACCCCTCACCATACTCACTATAATAGTTTACAAGAAAAAACAGACTAAGATTTATCAGTTTTATAAGTCTTAAATCAAACACTTAGCTGATCAGGCTAAATAATCCTGACACTCCCAGCTATGACTAGTTTCCATAATGAACTTTTCGAAGGTCAGCTGTGAAATTTCACTGTTTATTTTTCTTGGACCCAACTCAGATTTCCACAGATGCTTGTAATTTCACAGTCAGTCAACTGTGAAGGTTCACTGCTTGGTTTTTTAAAAACTTTTTTGTGAACTCTAGAGCTGCTCCCTGACCTCCTATGTGGTTTCTCCCAAAACAGCAGAAGGGAGTTTTCATATTATTTATTGTTATGTTCAGCAAGACTGCAACAGGTTGGAAACCTGTGTCAAAAATAGTGTTTTGGTGTCAGATTAGTATTGCACATTAAATTGCATCATAATCTCTTTGTTCTGCATGCCACCTGTGGTTTTTAGATTCTCAAACCAAGATGCTGCACAGTGCACTTTCTGTTAGAACATGCATGCACACTTTGGAACCAATTTTCCACCAGACGAAAGGCAGGTAGCACATAAAAATAGGAGCCATGTGGCCCAATTTCTCCCCATACTGAGTTGGATCCTACTTCATGCATTTGTATGTCTCTCATTGAAATACTGTTGTTGTGAAGCTTGAGGAGCAACACAGTATTGAGCAGCAATAACACAATTTGCATATGTAACTGCACATGTGTGGATGCTGGAACCCACTGTGTAATTTTAATAACAGTTGGTGCTTGTAAGTTCTTCATTGTTCTTATCACAAGTTTCAAATCAAGGCCTCAGATAAGAAAAGAAAATGTGGTTATTTCATGAATCTGTTTCCTGGCAAGAAGCTTTTTATATCTTGGTCAGACATTGACTACGATCTTCTAAGTGGTCAGCATGTGATTAAGCTTTCAACAGTCACAAATCCCTCCTGAAAGCCTAGAACCTGAAATATCCTGAATAAAAAAAACCGTGGGAAATGAAAACAAACTGATTTTTCCTGCACGTAAGATAACGTGTCAACTGATGAAATTTCCTTTACCAGAGAGTATCTGTTGACCTGTTCATTGAATCTTTTCAGCGGACAATATGCATGACTATTTTCTGACTGGGAGGTAGGATTTGAATTTAATTCAATTACATTATTCTTGTATATTTGTTATGTTCTACACATCAAAACAGGGCTGCAGACCCTCAGGCACCACTGCTAGGTTTGCTTTCATTGTATTGATAAATAAAAACGTCAACAAATTGCATTTAAATAGCCCCTTCCCATTCCTTTCCAAATTCCTTCACAGGGGAATTGTCAAACAAGATTTGATATCAAGAGTCCAAAGAAGATATTAAGGTTCCAAAGGATATATCACGGGAATAGTTCCAGGGTTGAGGGACTTTGGTTATGTGGCTAGAATGGAGAACTAAGCTGCATTCCTTACAGAAGAGAAGCTTGGAAAAAGTTTTGACACAGGTGTCCAAATTCATGAGAAGTCCAAATAGACAGGGAGAAATATTTCCCATTGGTGCATGTGTGTGAATGCTGATTTAAGGAACTGACTAAAGAAGCGGTGGCAACATGTGGAAGACTATGAGTTGAAAGAAATTGAATAAACGCTGGAAGGGGAAACATTTTCAGGACTACAGGGAAAGGACTAGCAGATCTACTCTTGTTGAGAGATGGTATTAATGGAAGTCAAATACCGTTTTTCGGTGTATAACTATTTTATGAACCGATGATTCTGGTGATTTGGACAGATAAACAAAAACTTCACAAAGAGTTACGTTTTAAGGACATTCGTAAAGAAATGAATAGAGGGAAAATGAGTGGAAAGCTTAGGAAGGAAGTTCTGGAACTTAGTATTTTGGCAGGGGAAGGCACAACAGCTAATGGGCGAGTGATTGATATTTGAGATTTTCAACAGGCTAGAATTGGAGGAGCCCAGATAATGCGGAGAGTTGTAGGGCTAGATGAAATAGCAGAGACAGGCAGCTGATTATAGAGATAGAAATAATTTCAAGTTAGAAACACAATTTATTTGTTTCATTGACCACCAAAATATAACAATTGAATACACTCACTGCGCTGTCAAGTCCCAGTGTCAGAAGCATGATGAAAAAGATGACTGACCAAATTGATGAACCAGGAAGGGTGGCAATTGCTTCTGGGTAAATAATGAAGACCAATCCAGCTTCTGAAAATATAAATAGCTTTTCACTTATAAGAGCTTGTGATATATATATTTATATTTTTAAGTGTTAAAACTGTTGCATGGGTACTTGCTAATACATGAGATAGCATGCTAATCTTTAGTTTGAGGAACTTGACCCGGAATCCCGTAGAGGAAAATGGGATGAAATCGTTCTCTGACAGATGAACACAAACCAAAGTAAGATAACTTCCAGTAGTTAGAAGCAAATTCTGATTGAGTATGTACACAGTTACTTTTCCTATTGCATTAATTTACTGATCTCATAAGACCATCTTTGTCACCTCCCTGAGTGAGATGGTTCCTACAGGAAATTGGAAGTTGGTACAGTTGGGTTTGGCCTTCTGAAATTAGTATTAAATATATTTGGAAAGATGTCAGGAGAGATTAAACTTGCTCTATGATCTGGGATATTAGATTGTCTGGGAATACTGGAAAAGTCACACATTGCACTCCTGGAGAGGAACTACCTAATCTTTCTTTATCCATATAATGGAAAGAAAATTGAACAGGTTTCTTTACAAGTCTGATCTGAACAGCCTGGTTCTCCAGTGTTCACAGTGCCCAGGTTATTCAATACGGAATGTTGTCTGTGCTTAATGTAATATAGTAATGCTTTATGAATGGATTAATAATTTTGTTGTTTGCAAAGTAGATGGAATCTCTCTCTTTGTTCCATTGAGGTAAAAGAAGCTTCATTGTCTTTTTTCTGTCTGAGGAGTGTTTGATGCTGATTCTGAAGAAATCAGCACAAACAAATTAGGAAAAACATATTTTTATTGTCAACATTGAAGTTATTTAACACTCAACAAACTTCAGAATAGTCTTCCTCATGTTTTCAAATTATTTTCCATGTCTTTTCCCATCACACGGAATAGCACTGGCATTAGACTTCTCCTTGACTGTTTCCAGCGCTGCTTTGTGAAGGGATAAATTTCAAAATGAAAGAAGTGAGCATCAGGTTCAAGACTGAATTAGACTATAAACCTAATTTAGACTATAGACCCCAAAAACCAAAAAAAATGGGTGAGCATTTCCTAAAAGCTGCAAGTGGCACAAGCATTTTTAAAGTCTTTTTTTGGTCCCACATCATGTATGTAGTTATTCTGTACATAAGTTCTCAGTGTCATAGCCAGTGATTGGCAATTCATCACTGCCAGTACTGGAGCTTCAGCATCAAAATAATTTTTAAAAATATTAAGAACCTGGTTGAGGTAAATGGTTGATTGATGGGCTTATAATCATTTAACTTTGGCACTCTATTTATCTCAATGTTTAGTTTCAGATTCCACAGTGGAAGAGTACACTGGCTGTCACCATCTTGACTCACACCTGATGCTGCTGTAACCCAGTATAGGCCTGTACTTCATGATGGCATTTTTTAAAAAAAAACAAATGTATTAATATAAAACTAAGTAGGCAAATGGTGTATAATAATTCCAACGTTTCTGGATTAGAGTTCTTTAAAACAAACATTGGTGAATCTGATACAGTGTTTTAATCACCCATAAAATGTGACATTGTTCTAAGTAATTTCATTAACAGATTTTTGCAGATTAACATTATCGGATATTCACTGCAAAGGCAGGTGATGTTCTTGTCCACTGACCCATTTTTTTTTGCAACACAGCTATTTAGGGTACATTAAATGAAGGGCCAGAGATGGCAAAACCAGCTCCGTGGCCTCACCTCCAGTGGCTACATCCTCCAGAGCAACTCCATGGCGCTTTGAAATATAGCCCAAGAAAGAGAACACAACAAAACCTGAGAAGAAGCTTGTCACGGAGTTGACAGAACTGGCAACGATTGCATCCCTAAAAAGAAAGGAGAGTCAGGCACAATTTGAATCTTCGGAGGGATGGAAGAAATTCAAGGTCCTCTATGATGCGTAACACTTAATTTGCAGTGGTAATGGAAAGACACAGTCTCATGACATGTTTAAAAATTCACAGACAAAGGACGTACCTGTGTGGAACATGTCCATCAGTGCAGACAATACACAGCTTTGTCAGAAGGCCATTAAAAAACAAGCAACTTGGATCCCATTGAACCAAGCGTAGGTGCTCCACAAAGCCGCAAACCGAGCGTAGGTGCTCCACAAAGCACCTACACTCGGTTCGCGACAAACTACAACACCTCCCCAGTCGCGAACCACTTCAACACCCCCTCCCACTCCCTGGATGACATGTCCATCCTGGGCCTCCTCCAGTGTCACAACGATGCCACCCGAAAACTGGAGGAACAGCACTTCATATTCCGCCTTGGAAGCCTACAATCCAATGGTCTTAATGTGGAATTTACGAACTTCAAAATCTCCCCATCCCCGCCCTCATCCCAAGACCAGCCCCCTCTCGTCCCTGCCTCCTTGACCTGTCTGTCTTCCCTCCCATCTATCCGCTCCTCCCACCTCACTGACCAACCCCCACCCCCACTTCCTACCTACACTCACCTACTAGCTTCATCCCCGCCTCCTTGACCTTCCGTCTTCTCTCCCACCTATCTGCTCCACTATCCAGCTTCCATCACCGCGCCCCCCTCTCTCTATTTATTTCAGAGCCCCCTTCCCTGTCCCCATTTCTGAAGAAAGGTCCAGACCCAAAATGTTAGCTTTCCTGCTCCTCTGATGCTGCCTGACCTGCTGTGTTCATCCAGCTCAACACCTTGTTAACTTAAAAATAAAAGTATGCAAACTAGGTGGCCATCCCCTTCTTCTCCTTTCCAAGCCACTGCAAATGAAAACCTCTGATCCAGAATCAAATAACAGCACCATGGTAATGCCTGTGTTATTGATATATTTGAAACAGAAATAAAATGACCACAAATGTTATATTAATTCACATTGAGCATCACCTCCCTTTATAGGGCAAAATGGTCCAAGGTCTTGACTGCAGTGAAGGTAAATTCAGTTAGAGAGACCTGAAAGATGGCTGGCAAAGTTTGAAAAGTTGCTGTGGAGAAAAATAACACAACTTAGATTTGCCTAGCCCTTACATAGTCCCTGTGCAAGATGTTTCAAGTACTTTTGGAGTCAATATTTAATTTAACAATTTTGAACATAATAATCTCCAAGAAAATGAATGCACGGAGCCTCAAGTGAGACTGGATCGTATAAATGACAATGCAGATAGTACACCCAAGTTGCTAATTGTCATCATACTGCAGTTAACTTAGTAATGAAGAGGCTCCGTGCATTCATTTTCATAGAGATTATTATGTTCAATAGTTCTGATACTTCAGAAGTATCTTTATTATCTTACTACGGGATTCTGTTAACACATATATTTTAAAATGCCCAAAAATGATGTGTGCTTTCAATAAAGTTTCAGTGATGCCATTGTGGGTGGTGCAGAGGGTAACACAATGTGACTCTTTAATGTAAATGTGACTCTCCATGATGTTACATGACTTCTAAATCCATCTGTTTATGTTAACTTACTCAGCAATTCCAAATATTTGAGTGTATGACACCATGCAATGCAATTACTGGATTGCAGTGGATAACTGGCAAAGATAAATGAAATACTTATTAATTTGTCCATGGGGCCAGCCATGTCCAACCTTCCACTTAAAATACTTTCTGACCTCCACTCTCTTTTATGATCAAATGGTGCTCGAGCCCTAGCTATATTTTGGATGCATTCACCTGCTCTCACCCTGTTCTCCCACTCCCTCTAATCCTTCCCCTCCCTTCAACTTTTCCTGTTTTTCTCTTCGTCAATCTCCTTTTGGGCTAAGTGCTGTGTAAACACTTTCTCCTGATGACATAATTTGTTACACCAGCCAAATTTCACACTTCACTGTTGTCAGACATGCTGCCATGATTTCACGCCTCACTCATTGAATGCCCACCCATCTCCAGCCCAACCCATCCAAACCACACGAATAACAGCAACTGGCACTTTTCTCTTTAAAAGTGCTTATCCAATTGGATAAGTAGTTTAATTAAGTAGTTTAAACCAATAGCCTATTTTCCTAGGCTAAAATAGGAAAGAGGGTGTGTGACAAGCAAAGAGGGTGTTTGCTTGTCAAATTCTCAGGAACTGATAGGTGGATCAGCTGAAGAGGCAAGAAAAGGCCATTAAGCCATGTTATGTAAGCAGTGATGGGACTTAGACCAAACAGGAGGAGATAGCAGAGATATGAATGCAATAACATAAGAAGTATTTTCTGCGAAACAGGGAGAACGCACAGTGATAGTGCTTTAGGGTGGCAAACATACAGCAGTAGTCAGAAGGTGAAAGATAAATCGACCAAGACACAGAGGAGTACCTTCAAATTATAAATATTATTTTCAAAATAGTGAATTTCTCTAATTCACTATTAAAAACTACTAAAAGTTCTGTCATGTTATCCCATACCTTGAATATATGCTACATGGTACGTAACAGTAATGAAATAAAGTACACTGTTTTGAGCAGCAGTGACTGAACAGGGGGATTGCCAGCAACTCCTGATCTAGGGCAAAATCAACATGTAGAAGCAACCAAATAAATGTTCTCCTTCAATCTGGAGGTCCTTTTAGAACCTGTGGAGGTTAAACTGGGCCATGTAACATCGGTTTTACAAGTAACAAAAAGAGGCCAAATCAGCGCAGAATGATTCCATTCTGCATCCTGATAAGATCACCAGGGAGAATGACCCCAATGGTGTTAAGTAGTGGCTAGCAATCTATAGGCAAGCTCTTGGATACTCCAAAACATATTAGACGTATCACATAAAGAAACTAAAGCTAGCAACATAGCCTACCTGTAACAATTGTTATTAAATTTGTTGTAGCTTGCAAATGCTATTAGTACACCAAAACCCACTCCAAGTGAGAAACATATCTGTGTAGCTGCATCTATCCAAACCTATGAACAAAACAGATACACAAAGGAAAGAAAAAGAGCTGTTATTACAGATAATTGCAGGAATCTATTCAGCACAGAGATCAAAGACAATATTAAAATAAGGGCAATTTTGTAAATTGTTGCAGTGTGCATCTGTACAATTTGTTTGGTAGGTTGCCACTCCACGCTTAATTATTGGCATTCAGGGAAAGGACGCATAAATTGATACCTTTTGAATGCGTTCGCTTATACACGTTCAACAGATTAGTGTGAACAGCACTGCACAGTAAAACACTGCATGCAGGAGTCAATAAACAAACAAATGTTGCTACAAATAGATTGATTTATTTAATATTGATCAGCAAGTGACATTTAAAACAGAAAGTCAGTACAGGTGCTATTGAAGAGTCAGGATCTATTTCCATTGGAACTTTTCGAGGCAAACAAAGTCATCAAGCAAATGTCACCTTTCTAGGAACATCAGTTTAAGGTATCTGCAAAATGTCTCCTTAGCACAGCAATTAACATGGTGATTATTTGAAGAAAAAGCTCTCCACCTATGATTTTCCCTTTTACGTAGGTTCTTTCAGAAAGTAAACAAAAATCCATTGTTTTACACAGGAATTACTCTGACAGTGGGCCCAATTTTCAATCATGAAGAGTGATGAATATTATGCAATTATCAACAAACATCCCCACCTCTGACCTTATGATGGAGAGAACGTCATTGATGAAACAGCTGAAGGTGATTCAGTCTAGGACACTACCCTGAGGAACTCCTTCAGAGATGTCCTGGAGCTGAGATGACTGATCTCCATCAAGCATAACCATCTTCCTATGTGTCATGTATGAATCCAAGCAACAGACAGTTTGCCCCCCAAACCCATTGATTTCAGTTTTGCTAGGACTCCTTGATGCCGCACTCTGTTGGGCGCAGTCTTGATGCCAGGGTCTATCACTCTCACCTCACCTCTGAAATTCAGCTCTTTTCATAGAATCATAGAATCCCTACAGTGTGGAAGCAGGCCATTCAGCCAATCAACTCTACACGAACCCTCCAAAGGGCATCCCACCCACAGCCACCCCTCTTATGCTATTCCTGTAACCCTGCATTTCCTGTGGCTAATCCACCTAGCCTGCCATCCCTGGACACTATGGGCAATTTAGCATGGCCAATCCACCTAACCTGCATATCTTTGGACTGTTGGAGGAAACTGGAGCTCCCAGAATAAACCTTATGCAGACATGGGGAGAATGTGCAAACTCCACACAGACAGTAACGTGAAGCTGGAATCAAACACAGCTGCCTGATGCAGTGAGGCATCAGTGGTAACCACTCAGTCACCTTGCCACCCAATTAATTTTAAATTCCAGGTTTCTTCTAAATTTCACATGCTGACACTGTAGGATTTGACCATGTGTCCCCAAAGCATTAGCCCTGGTGTCTGGATTACTAGCTTACTGACGTTAATAGTACACCACATCTCTTCCTTTTGTCTATATTTGAACCAAGGCTGTAATGAGGTCAGGAGCTGAGTGGTTCTGGCAGACCCCAAACTGGGTGTCATTGAGCAAGTTATTGCTGAGCAGGTGCTGCTTGATAGTATTATTGATAAAACCTTCCATCACTTTACTAATGATCAATGGCTGGGTTGTCTTTGTCCCTCTTTTTGTGTACAGGACATAGCTGTGCAATTTTCCATATTGTTGGGTAGAGGCCAGTGTTGCAGCTGTCATGTAAGAACATGGCTAGGGGAAAGGCAAGTTCTGGAACACAAATCTAGGATGCTATTGGAGAATGTTTGCAGACCGCGTAGTCTTTGCACTATCTAATGCCTGTTAATAATTTTTGATATCACATGAAGTAAATCGAATTGGCTGAAAATTGGTATCTGTGATGTTGGGGACCACTGGAGGTGGCTGTAATGGGTCATCCACTCAGCACCTCTGGCTGAGGATTGTTGTGAATTCTTTGGCCTTGACTTGAACTTTCAGTCGACATTCTAAAGTATGAAAGTTTTGTTGGGGATCACTGCAGTACACTGGAGGATTTCATTCTTATTAACCCTTCACTTTCCAAGCCATAAAGAAATTACAATGCCTATCATTCTTTGTCAGCTATCTGCTAATCCATCAAGTAAAGCTTCATTCATCCTTTAAGTAACCAAAGTTCTGACACAATTTCAATGGATTGTCAATTCATGGTGACATGTTTGCTTTTCATTTTTTTTGTGTTCTTTATGCTCTGTAAAATATCAGAATAAAAATCTGCATGGCAGTACAATGCTATTTCTATTTATTATTTCTTGGTGGCTTTAAAAATGCTTCCAATCACTTTTATTTGTTGCTGAGAATTTAAAAATAGCCATTTGGCCGCTCTTTTTTTTGTAGTTGTGGTTTTAAAAGTACTTTTTGGATTACCTTTAAAATGTACAGGCTTGTAGTAGCAGATATGCTTATAGGTGGCATTCATGCCAAATAAGAGAGATGACATCACTTGGGCTTCTTTTTAACTTTTTACATCGATTTGAAAAATGAAAATGGTAGAATCAATAAATGTCTGGACACAGGTAAGGTTGCTTTCATAAAGAAAGTGCTTTTTTCAGTCTCCTTAAGCTGTATAATGTTTTTGGACTACTTTAAAGTTGTCATGTTAGGATCTTGTTTCTTAAATTAGCTCAGCAGCTACCTGTCATATGTTTTTTAAAGTAGAGAGAGAAGTAGGGTGCTCGTTGTGTTTCAGAACAAGTTAGTAGCCTTTAATTTTGGTTGTAACATGTCATTCCTGGTTGTTGTTGTAACTTCAGCTCTGAACCAGGACAGATACATGGATTAGTCTTAGAAAAAGAACTGCTGAAAACTGTGAGATTGCTGAAACTTTTCAGCTTTTAGCATTGATGTACTGCTACCATGATGCAGTTTGTAATTTTCTGTGCATTAACCTGTGTAACATATGCTGCAGAGAGGCAGATATCTTGAGGTTCATTTACAGAGTTAACTATTTACAAGACTACAATACTGCAGACAAACACACATAATCTGTGCTTTATACTTACAGATGCTACTGTACATTGCTCACACATAACCGACTGACTACACAGACACCACTGCACAGACAGAGTGACTAAAGTCGAGGAGCTTATCTTTATATTGGAACATCATATGTCATGATGACATGTAACTATCATAAAGATTTGGGCTGGAATATATGCTATTATACAATTGTATTTCCAGGAATTAGAAACTTATGGAGTGATTTGATAGATGTTTTCAAGAATTTAAGTGCAACATTTAACATAGATAAAAACTATTTCTGCTGGTTGCGATAACTAGATCTGGGTAGCATAGTCAAAAGATTAGAAACAAATCTTTTAGGAGTAAAATTGGGAAGGATTTCTATGTACAAGGATGTGAGAGTTTGTAATTCTCTTCAGAAATCATCAATTAATACTAAATATAGTATTAACTTTAAATCTGAGATTGATACACTTTCTGCTGAATGGTAGGGGCAAAAATATCAGTACGGAGCTGTCTTTTAGGTCATCATGAGATCATTGAATGGTGGAGCAGGCTTGCGGAGTTGAATAACATAATAATAGATTTGTTACATCATAGAATATCATTTGAGCCTTCAGGTCTGCAGCACCTCTCCGAATGACATTTCACCTAATGCCATTCCCCCACTTTCCACGTAATTCTGTACAAAGTTCCTTTTCAGGTAATAATCTATTGCCCGCTTAAATGCCTTGACTGAACCTGCCTTTGCCACACTACAGCACATTTTCAGATCTTAACCACTTACTGTGTGAAAAAAAACTTGCATCTCCAACCTCTCAGCTGCATTTGGTAAAATATGAAAGGTGACATCACAAGAAAGTTGGTTACTTATCTTTTAAAGCTCAGAAAATTAATTAGTAGTTGTAAGGCTTTTCTAGCTTAGTCAGGATTAGTAATAATTATCAGCAATAAATCTTATTAGGGATAGCTGGGTTTATTGATTAATTAAAACACAACACAGATGGCAGGGCAGGTGATGTGTTGCATTTGTCGAATAGTGAGATCTCTTGGACAGCACTGTGATCCAGGAAAAAAAAACAAATGTAGCAGGTATTCGTGGCTTGAGGAGCTGCGGGTCAGAGTTTATCAACTGCAGGCAGAACTGCAGACACTTGATGTATCAGGAAGGGAGTTACTTCCCAGGATGCTTTATTGCATGGATGGTCACATGTAGATTAGGGACTTCTGTTTTGATCAGTTATCGGGGCAGGAAGTTGTGATGGTGATACAGTGAAGGGGAGCCGAAAGACAGAGAAGCTAGTGCCTTGGCCTTTGCAATTGTCCCAAAGGTTTGAGGTTCTTACAGCCTGTAGGGATGAAAGTGGGGGCTGCAGAGTGGATGAGAAAACTGACCATGGCACTATGGTATAGAAAGTCAATTTAGTGGGATGCAGTTAATATGAATGAGGTGGTAGTAGGGGACTGCATGGTTGGGGGGCTAGATACTTTTCTCTGCAGCTGACAGCAAGAGTCCAGACAGCTATGTTGCCTGCGTAATGTAGGTTTTGGGACATCTGCTCTGGGATGAGCAACTCTTGTATTTGGGGGTGTAATCAAATGGTCATAGTCTATTTAGGTACCAACAAATTATAGGTAAAACAGACCACTTCTAAAACTACTGTATAATAAGCTTTATAGCTTATAAACAATGTTCTCAATATGTCCTGCTACCATCAATGATTTATACAGATATAAACCCAGGTGCCATTGCCTCTATATCCCTTTAGAATTATACCTTTTTATTTTGTGAGGTTGTAGTTGTTAGAAGTCAGTCATTTAGCTCCAGGATCTCAGCGGGTATTGTTGTAGCAGCTTCAGCTGCTTCATCAATGCCCTTCTCTCAGAAGGTCAGAAGTGGGATATTCACTGATGATTGCACAATATTCATCATGATTCATGACTCCCAAGAGCTGACTATAACTAAATGTAACAAGACCTAGATAACGTCAAGGTTTGAATTGCCAAATCGCAAGTAACGTTCACGCTACACAAATGTTGGACAATGACCATTTCCAACAAGAGAGAATCTAACCATCGTCCTTTGACATTCAATGATCACCAACACTGAATCTCCCACTATCAACATCCTTGGGGTTACCATTGACCAGAAACTAAACTGGACTAGTCATATAAGCACTGTGGCTATGACAGCAGGGTCAGAGACTTAGAAACTTGCAGCAAATAACTCATCTCCTAACTCCCCAAAGCCCATCCACCTACAAGGCACAAGTCAGGGATGTGGTGCAATACTCCCCACATGCCTGGATGAGTGCAACACCAGGAACATTCATGAAGGTTGACAGCATCCAGAACAAAGCCGTCCCTCCCCTCAATACTCAGAAGTTACCAGTCTGCTCCATCTACAAGATGCATGGCCAAAATTCACCAAGGCTTCTTAGAGAGCACATTCCAAAGCCACACCACTACTATCTATAAGGACAAGGGCAGCAGATAAGTGGAAACACCACCACCCATAAGTTCCCCTCCAAGCCACTCACCATCCAGACTTGGAAATGTATTACCTTTTTCTCAGTATTGCTGGATCATGATCCTGGAACTCCTAGTGGCATTGTGAGTGTAGGTATACCAAATGCACTGAAGCAACTCAAGAAGGCAGCTCACCACTATTCTTCTGAAGGGCAACTAGGGAGGGGCAATTAATGCTGGCCTAGCCAGTGATGCCCACATCCTGTGAGTGAATTTATAAAAAGTCTACATTCCACTTTTGCTCCATAATTGGTCCCACTCCTCTTTTTACTACGTTTTCAATATTTGTATGCCTATCGAGTTTAGGATTCCTTTCTTTTGTTAGCTGCCAGTTTCTTTTCTGGTTGTCCAGATAAGTGGATAAAGCAATGTGAATATTTAGTTTTGTATACAGAGGAGTGCAGTGCAAAGTGAAGAACATAATGTTAAATATTTTTGAGACCTTAACTAGGTTCCAGTTTGAGATTGTATAAAAGTTTGACTACCTTTCTTAGAAAGTATATGAGGAAAATATGTCCATTCACCATGAATGGTGCAGAGATGAAGGGTTACAATTATTAAATGAAACTTGAGACGCTTGGGTTTTTATCTTGGGAGTTGGGAGGATTAAAGTGTCACCAAATAGTCATTAAGAAATGAAAGGATATCATAAAATAGCAATAGATTCCTTCCACTGCTTAGTCTGATGGTGACAAAGAAGCACAATTTTAAGGTAAAACTAAAGGATGTAGGAGCAGCTCATCAAGTCTGCTCTGTCACTCAATGAGATCACTCCTGATCTGCTAATCAACAACTCTGTTTTTCTGCCTTCATAATCCTCGATTCCCTGATTGATTAAAAATCTATCTCCAACAGAATTAAAGGTGGGATCAGAAAATAATTTTTATACAAACAAAAGTTAAGAAATGAAAATTTCTATCACAAAGCATTATTGAAATATAGCATATTTACTTTTGAAGTTCAATGAACTGTAAAATGAAAATATTCAAGGATATGGAGAATGAGCAAGAAAGCGGGATTAGATTAAATAGAGATTAACACTGAAGCAGATCTAGTGAGCTAATGGCCTCTTTCCATGCTGTAACACTATGATTCTAATTGCTTTTCAAACCCAAGGACATGCTCAGAATGTCTTCTCAAGATTATTTACTGTGGGTTGTGATATGTTATCTATGTTTAAACAGCTGAAAGTCTGATTATCATCCTATCATTTTGCCAAGTCAATCAACAAGCTAATGACTTTAATGCCTTTCAATTGCTTGCAACAGCTGAATTGTGATAACTATTTTTCAATTTATTGTTGAGTTGGCAAAATGAACAGTCATATAAAAAAGGGTCTTCCATTCTCTCCTGAAAAGCTGGCCTTGCTGCTCCTCTTTATCTCAATTTATGACTAACAGATGATTCCTTTCTGTGAAATGTTGGTTATCAATCAGTTTTAGTTTTCAGCCAAGGGTCTCCCCTACTATGTTGGATAACCAGTGGCCAACTATAGAACTTTCCTTTGCACATAGAGAGTGATAATTTGTGACTAGAAAGCGATGAGCTTTGCAAATTTCAACATATTTTTAATTGAACCTTTGGAAGTTTCATTTTCCTCACATCTTAAATGTAACATCATCCATGCAAAGTAACAGTCCAACGTGCTTCACAAATAGATATAAAGAGGCAGACATGAAGTCAGGAAAGGCAGCATTGCAGGAGATAATTGAAAGGCTGAAGAGATTGGTTTTGACAAGGATTTTGGACACAAGAGGGAGCGATGGAAAGGTTTACAGAGGGAGTTTCAGAGAGTACTGTCTATCACTGTGTCTACAATAGTTTCAAATGACTTCTTTGTTGAAATGTATGCGGCTACAGTAGTGTTGGTGATGGCAAATAAAACCCAACACTATAACATTGAATTGAGCTCAAAAATGAAGCAATGGATTGCAATACAAAATTACTCACACCCATTATTTCTGAAGTAGGTCACCACAGCCTTCTAATTTAAAGGACTGCACCATGCAGTCAGCACTAAACCATTACTTGCTGTATGTCTGAGCAGAGATTGTAAAATTATGAGAGTCTAGCAGAGCTAAAGCCAGAGTGTACAACTTCTTTAAAAAGTGGAAATGAATTGTGGATGAAGCAAGCGTTAAGACATTGTTCTAAAATTGATTTTAATATGGAGAACAATTTGTGTTGATTAATCTTCCTGAAATGTTTGGGAGCCTACTGGAAGCAACCATCAATCTACCAGTGGCCAAAGAAAGCATTATGAGAGATTTTAATACAATATCATAAACACATAAACCCCATGACTTACATCATCATGAAGCGTGGTCAGGCAGTGAGACCCCACCCAATTTAGCACTATCCAATCATAGTCAATCCTCCTAAAGCAAAGTAGTTACCAGTGGTACTGAATTATGAGAATCATGAAGAAAATTCTTCACTGGTGGGAGGCTTGCTTAGCACAGAGGTTGAGGTTTTGAGGTTAATTATCTCCATCTAAGGACAACACCGTAGGTTAGCATTCGAAGTCCAACCATCTTCAGCTGCGTCATCATGACCTTGCTGCCATTATGAGTGGAGATGTTCATTGGTGATTGCCCAATGTTCAGTGCCATTTTTGAGTCTTCAGACTTTATATCCATAGGCAGCAAGACCTAGACAATATTCAAGGTTCTGTTTCTAAGTGCCAAGTCGCATTCGTGCCACCCAAATGCCAGGCAATGACCGTCTCCAATGAGAGGAATCTCCCCTTGACATCCAATGTCCTTGCCGTCACACAGTCTTCTACTATCAACATCGTGGGAGTTACAACTGGCCAGAAACCGAGCTTTACCAATTCTATAAATACCTGTAGCCATAAGAGTAGGCCAGAGGCCGGAAGTTCTGCAGCAAGTAACTTGTCTCCTGTCTCCCCAAAGCCTATCCAGCATCTACATGGCACAATTCATTAGTGTAATGGAATACTCTCTATTTTTTCTAGTAAGGTGCAGCTTCACAGGTGAAGATGCAGTAAGTTGAAACTCAACAGGAAGCAGGGTGTGAGGATGTATAGTCCAGGTAGCTGTGGGAGTCAATGGGTTTATAGTGGATATTAATGGCCAGTCTATCCCCAGAAATGGCCACAGAGATTTTCAGGAAGCAAAGGGAGGAGTCAGAGATAGACCAGGTGAAAGTGAGGGCCAGGTGGAAATTGGAAGTGAAATTGATGAACTTTTCCAAGTCTGGACGAGAAAAGGAAGCAGCACCGGTGATATCTGGCCATTAATATTGACTATAAACACCGACTCCCACAGCTACCTGGACTACACATCCTCACATACTGCTTCCTGTAAAGACTCCATCCCATTCTCTCAGTTCCTTCGTCTCTGTCGCATATGTTCAGTTGAGGCCAACTTTGACAAAGGAGCCTCCGAAATGTCCATCTTCTTCCTCAACCGAGGACTCCCCAGCTCCGTTGTCGATAGGGCCCTCTACCAGGTCCGACCCATCTCCCGCCCTTCCGTCCTCACCCTTTCTCTTCCCTCCCGCAACAGTGATAGGATCCCCCTTGTTCTTACATACCATCCTACGAGCATCCACATCCAGAAGATCACCTGACACCATTTCCACCACCTCCAGCGAGATGCCACCATCTAACACATATTCACCTCCCCTCCCTTGTCCGCCTTCCACAGGGACTGTTCCCTCTGTGACACCCTGGTCCATTCTTCCTTCACCCCCAACACCCTGCCGCAGCCCCACAGAACCTTACCCTGCAACTGTCGAAGGTGCAACACCTGCCCATTTACCTCCTCCTTCTCTACTATCCAAGGGCCCAAACACAGCTTCCAGGTGAAGCAACACTTCAACCTGCATTTCCCATAATCTCGTCTACTGCATTCGCTGCTCACAATGTGGTCTCCTCTACACTGGGGATACAAAACGTAGTGTGGGTGACTGCTTCGCAGAGCATCTAATTTCTGCTCGCCAAAAAGACCCTGAACTACCTGTTGCCTGCCACTTTAACACACCACCCTGTTCCCTGGCCAACATGTCCGTCTCCGGCTTGCTGCAGTGTTCCAGCAAATCTCAACGCAAGCTGAAAGAACAACACCTCATTTTCCACTTGGGGACTCTGCATCCCTCTGAACTCAACATTGAGTTCAATAATTTTAGGGCCTAAACTCTCCCATGTCCTAGCCCCCTACCCAACACACCAGGTCTTCTAATCACATAGCCTGCCATTACACATTACCTATTGTTAGTCACTAATAGTCCCCATTAACAACTATTCACCCTCTTAGCCAGATCGTTATCAACTTCTTTGTCTATCCAACTGCTCTTTTCTCTCTTTAGGCTCTATCCTATTATTTACTCCCTACCCCAGCCCCCTCCCTACTTTCTTTATATAAACCGAAGTTTTCCCAGCTACCATCAGTTCTGAGGAAGGGTCACCGGAACCGAAATGTTAACTCTGAATTTTTCTTCACAACCTGCTAAGCTTTTTCAGCAACTTTTGCTTTTGTTCCTGACTTACAGCATCCGCAATTCTTTCGGTTTATTGAAAATACACACCTTTTAAAAAAGATCTTGCTTTTCTATCCTACCAGCCAAAATGAATAACCTCACACTTGCCTATATTATTCTCCATCTACCATCTTGTTGCTGACTCAATCTAACTCCTCTCCCAAGTTTCTTTGTAACCTTTTTGTGTCTTTAAAGCTTACATTTTCACCTAGCTTTGTATCATCAGCAAACTTACGGACATTATTGTTTGTCTCTTTGTCTAAGTTATTCAAACAGATTGTAAATAGCTGAGGCTGCAGTAATTATCCTTGATGTGGTACAGCCATAGTCAATTAACAGATTCAAGAAAGAAATAGATATGTTTCTGATGAAAAGTGGGATAAAGGGCTATGGAGAGCAGGCAGGAAAGTGAAGTTGAGACCAGAATAACATCAGCCATGTTAAATAGCGGAGAAAGCTCAAAGGTCTGAATTGCCTACTTTCTCTCCTAATTCCTATGTTTCTATGTATCCACCAAATTACAGGCTGCCAATTTGAAAATGCCCCATTTACTCCCAAACTTGGCATTGTTTCCTTTAACCAATTCTCAACCCATGCTGTGATAAGGATTTTTTGTCTCCAATATTTATAGAGTTCCAGTGGTTGCTCTGAGATAGCAAGAGCTGGAGATGCTGGAGTCAGAGGCAACACAGTGTGGAGCTGGAGGAACACAGCAGGCCAGGCAGCATCAGAGGAGCAGGAAAGTTGACATTTCAGGTCGGGACTCTTCTTCAGAAATGGGGAGGGGTAAGGGAGCTCAGAAATAAATAGAGAGGAGGGGTGGAACTGGGGAAGGTAGGTGAGATGGTGATAGGTGAGTGCAGGTAGGGAGTGGTGGGAATTGGTCAGTGAGGTGTGAGAGGCGGATAGATGGGAGACAAGATGGACAGGTTGTGTCAGGTCAAGGAGGCGGGGATGAGAGGGAGGTTTGGACATGGGATGAGGCCGGAGGTGAGGAGAATTTAAAACTGTTGAAATCCATGTTTAGGCCATTGGGCTGTAGGCTCCCGAGGCGCAATATGTGGTGCTACTCCTCCAGTTTGTGGGTGGAGTCATTATGACACTGGAGGAGGCCCAGGATGGACATATCGCCCACTGAATGGGAGGGAGAGTTAAAATGATGCACAATCGGAAGGTGTTGTAGCAAACGGAGTGCAGCTGCTCTACAAAACGGTCTCCAAACATCCGCTTGGTCTCACCGATGTAGAGGAGGCCACGTCAGGAGAGGCGGATATAGCAGATCAAGTTGACAGATGTGCAAGTGAACTCCAGTTTAATGTGGAAGGTTTCCATTCAAGGCACAAAACAAACGTGCAGGAGTGCTTGCAGTTCCGCTGCTGAGAAGGTGACAGAAGGGCACTGACTCTATGTAGTTGTTTAGGAATTGGTCCCTGGAACTGTTTATCACTCCAATCAATTAAAACTCAAGAGAAATCCTGGGAACCATTAGATACAGTTAAGCATTGGAGCATGGAAGAAATCTACGAGTCATTAATTGGTCATTGCAACAGTGAGTGGGGTGAAAGTAGCGCATAAGCAACATTTGCTCCATGCTGCTGAGCAAGAATATAGATCAGAGAATTCCGGTGACAATATCATAGAATCATAGAATTTTACAGGAGGAGGCCATTTGATCCATCATGTCTGTACTGGCTCCTGAAAGAGCTACCCAGCTAGTCCCACTCTCCAGCCCTATCTCCATAGACCTACAACTTCATCATTTTCAAATAAATATCCAACTCCCTTTTGAAACCTCCTATGGAATCTTCTTCCTCCAATCTCCCAGGCAGTGTATTCCAAATCGTGACAAGTCTCTGAGTAAAGACGTTTCTCCCCTTCTCAGTCCTGGTTCTCTTGCTGACAATCTTACAATTGTGACCAACATACCAACCAATGGAAACAGAATATCTTTTCTTACCCTGTCAAAATTGTTTATAATTTTGAACACAAAAGCATGGAATTGGAATCCCTTGTAAAGTTTTAATGAGATCTGTTGACCCTCAGTGTTACTAATGTGTGGGATGGTTGCTCAGAAATCCGTGGAACTTTTCTTGACTGCATTTTGTGATTTGATGTGTTGTGTTGGGTGTTTGATTACAATTTGTCTGTTATCCATCTATTTTATGTTAATTCTCGATCTTAGAATATAAGCTGTATGTACTGTACTAATTTTACATAGTAAAGTTTATAGTTGCTTGTTCAAAACAGTGGAATTTCATGACTTTGTTCACTTCATCAGTACCAGGAATTGCATACTTTCGCTACTTTTAAAAAAAGGGCACTGCCCCCTACTGAGATCATATTATAATCTGAATGATCCGGTCTGAGATAATAACAATAATAATAACAATAATAACAATAATATATTATCCCCAACCCCATAAGCTTTCACCTTGCAAATTTTATGTGGCACGTTACCCAATGCCTTTTGGTAATTCAGGTGTAAGGCATGTACTGATTCCCTTCATCTACTCTATTCATTACAATTCTCAACACACTAATGCATTGTAAAACATGATTTCCATTTCACAACACCATGTTGACTCTATCCTATCATTTGCTGATTTTCTAAGGGCATTATTCATTTATTTGTAGATTCCTGCAATTTTTTGATGATTGATGACAGTACCGCAGTTCCCTGTTTTCTCTCTCCCTTCCTCCTTAAAAAGCTAACTTTTCCTAACTTTCAACCTGCTGGGATCATTGTATTATCTATGGAATTTTAGAAAATCAAAGCCAATACATCCACAAGCTCTGTGCATATCTCTTTTAGAACCATAGGAGGTAGGCCATAAAGTTAAGAAATTTGCCAGACTTTAAATATTCAAACTTCTGCAGTGACTTTTTCACTGCTGATACTAATTATGTTAATTTCTTCATTCTTTTTAGCCCTATATTACTCACTATTTCTAGTATGTTTAGTGCATTGACAGAGCTGTCTGAAAATCTGTAGTCAACGTAAAGATGATATCTTACACCTACTTGGTTTCAGTAGAGCTTTGCACTTGTTGCCCATCCTTTACATAATGGAAATGGGGGTGATCCCATAAGAATACTAACTAACCCAAGAACGAGTGAACATTTTTTAACTTTAACATTGTATCCAAGAAGATACGGTGATTGTCAGTAACTGAGAAAAGGTAAAATTTGGAACTGTCAGCAAAGTGGGAATTTGGTTGCATTGACTGGTATTGCAGCCGGCTGAGCCAATTAAGGACAGCCTTGATAGAAATCAGCTCTGTCTGCTCCCTCCTCCCTTCTTCCACTGGCTCTTTGCCCGTATCTTCAGCTGACTGACACATAGCTGGTGATAAACGACGTTCCTCACGTTGTACACATGCAGTGGACTACCATGAGTCACAGTACACAATAAGCTGAGCATTGCGTGGCTCCTCCAATGTGGTCCAGGTGGCAGAAATGTTGTTTTGGCATTCCAAAGGCCTGCTCTGTCACATTTCATGCTTCCCAATGTGGAATTTATACTGTCTGGTCCGTTATGGTGAGTACCGTCATTTCCAAGAAAATGTAAGGAAATGACAGTACTAACCATAACAGACCGAACAGTATAAATTCCAAGCGGAGTAGGATAACATCGCTTCATCGGAGGCTCCACTGATGATGTCACCTAGCATGGATTGGAGTATGCTTTTCACAGGTAAAGGGATGACTGACCAGTGGGAGGTTTTCAAAAGTGTGATAATGAGAGCTCAGAGGCATTACATTCCTCTGGTAAGGCTGGTAAGAGTAGGGAACATTGGATGAATAAAGATGTTGAGGTTCTAGTCAAGAATAAGATAAAATCATGTATTAGATAGAGACAACTGGGATCAAATAAATCTCTTGAAGCGCAACGGCATTCTTAAGAGGGAAATTAGTAGCGCAAAGAGGGAATATGAGAGAGCCTTGGCGATAAGGTTAAAGATAATCCAAAGAGATTCCACAAATACTTTCAGAGCAAAAGAGTAACTAGAGAGAGAATAGGGCTCCTTAAAGATTAACAAGGTCATCTATGTATTGAATCTCAGGTGTTAGGAGACATACCAAATGAATATTTTTCATTGGTTTTTACTGTGAAGAAAGAAATTCACGCCAGAGATGAAGGGAAATAAATATTGATGTGTTGAAAACAGTTCACGTTACAGAAGAGGAAGTGCAGGAGGTCTTAGAAAGCATAAGGTAGATAAATCTCCAGAATCTGATCCAGTAAATCTCAGGACATCGACTGTTCTAATCTGGAAGGAAAAAAACACAAAAGCTTGTGCCCATAGATCTCTGAGAGTGCAACTGTTACAATAAGAGATAGAAAATTTCTGCATGGATATCCTTGTTAAAATGGATATGCTTGATACACCACTCTTTGCTGAGATTGAGAATGGACAATTGCTCCCTGAACACACTGGGTGTACATAATCTCCTGCTTAGAGATATTTACCTCTTCTTCTTCCATAAACTTTATTTGCTCTGAGTTCCTGCTCTCCCGTTTCCCTGAAATGTTATAATCCAAAGTGAATGCATATGAATGCACACATGACTGAGAGCAACTAGTTTGTGCAGAATTGTTGAAGCTAGAACCAAGTTCTTTGCTGTATGCTGCATACTCCCTGCAGAATTATACACCATCAATGAATCGCAGAAACCAACAGTTTCTTCTGCAATTGCAGCAATACCAGTTGAAAGTAATTAGCAATAAACATGAAAGTAATTGATGATTCTTTTAATACCAATAGTGGAGTGAGGTTCATGCTGCACATATTTAGCTGTGTGATGTTAAGGGAAGAAATTAGCTGAGCATTGAGCTCCAAAACAACAGGTCTAGTGTCAAATCAACTATATCTGATTAAGTCCATGATTTACCAACTCTGCATACTTCTAATGGAGATTCCCAGCACATGCATTAATGCTGTGACCAAAATTATGTCTGGTTTGTTTCATTACCAGAATTGTGTTTTCACAGAGAGGACATCATTTTGCATGACACCCACAATGAAATAAAAAGGCTTTAAGGTGCATAATTTTGCAACCCCTGGTACTTAATATACAAATTGATGCTATTAACAAATAGTTAAAGATTGCTAGAAGCATTCACTTCTATTATTTTGAGAATATAAACTGAGGATGATCCAGAGCAAAATCCTGTGAACTGCCATGAATATTGTTAGATAAAAACATTTAATGTAAATATATTGTAAGTTTACAGTCACTTTGCAACAAAATAAATTTAGAATGATTTTATTTGGAAGATAGACTCATTGGTGAAACATTAACTTGTCTGCTGACACAATAAATGCTGTTTCGGTTTATATTTCCAATCCACTGCATTTACCATACTTCACCTGTTTTATTCAAAAGAATTTGGTATATTTATCTGCAGATATTTAGATTTTGTTTTCTTCTCCCCAATTTTCTAATTGCTTTCTCTTTCATCAAACAGGTTGTTAAAACGTACATGAAGCTAAGTTTTGGCACTTTAATATCATATATGTTTATTGCAATATACACAATAAATAATGTGCATCCATATTTAGACAAAGGAAAAGATCAATGCCTATATTATAACTATGCATCATGCAAGTGTTGAGACTCTGGTCCTAAAGACTTACTGAGGCTTTACGGAGGCGTAAGAAGTCCACACTGAGATATGCTTTGATTCCATCAATCGCTCCAGGGAGAGTAACTCCACGAAGCAGTAAGATAGTAAGAACGATATATGGCATAGTGGCAGTAATCCAGACAACCTGTTATGTATTAATGGAAAACAAATGGCTTTTTAATATTTTTACATGCTTTTTTGATTTTCTTTAAGCTGGATTTTATATATATTGAAGCTGTAAAGCATTTAAAATATGAGTAAATTCAATACCAGTATTAGATTAGTTACTCCTTCAATTAATAAGCACAAAATTCTCAAAAAATTACAAGTAATTTTACAAGTATATATAAAGATATTGAATATGAACATAGCTACAGAGTTGGCCATCTTGATTACATCTAATAATAGCATGGTTTCTGCATTTTCTATAATTTCATTTCCCATGACACATATACATAAAATACTACTTAGTGGTGGCAAAATTATTTCAGAATTAGTTATAAATACAGATTCTCACAAAGAGTACAGACCAAGTTGTACAATGGGTGTGTATACGTTCTTTCCTCCTCATATCCCAAGATCAAATGCAGCCCGCACTGAAATAAATTAATGGTTGTCAAGCTGCCAGTGCCTTTAGACAGCTCCTAAATAGACAAATTCTGGTGAACTTGCTGAACTGGCAATAGCCTAAAGGTAAGTCTTTGGACAATTTTACTCACCCTGGCTCTGGTTTAACAACTTTTAAAACTGCATTTTTCTTCAGTTAGCAAGAAGTGATAGAGTTGGAAGGATTAGAATCTGTTGTGGGTAGACTGGGGGAACCACAAACGAGAAAAGACCCTGATGAGAATTTTGTTCAGGCTTTCTAGTTAGGATGTGGAGAAGAAAATACATCAGGAGATAGAAAAGGCATGTAAGAAAGTCACTACTACAATAATCATGGGGGACTTCAATATGCAGGAGGACTTGGAAAATCAGTTGGTAGTGGATCTCAAGAAAAGGAATTTGTGAAATGTCTATGAGATAGTTTTTGGAACAGCTTGTGGTAGACCCCACTAGGGAACAGGCAATTCTTGATTTGGTGTTGATTAGGGAGACTTGATTTGGGAGCTTAAGGTGAAGGAACTCTGAGGGGACAGTGACCATAATATGTTTGAGTGGGAGAAGCTAAAATCAGTTGTAACTGTATTACAATCGAGTAAAAATAACTACAAAGACATGAATTGAATTGAATAATTTATTGTCATGTGTATTCAATGTAAAAATACAGTGAAAAGTTTGTACCTTCACCATACATACATGGTGCCATTCACATTAACTTAAAATAAGATAAGGAAAAAAAAAGATAACTTAAGAGAGCTGACGTTTCGGGTCTGGACCCTTCTTTTTCTTTTCTGAAGAAGGGTCTAGACCCGAAACGTCAGCTTTCCTGCTCCTCTGATGCTGCTTGGCCTGCTGTGTTCATCCAGCTCTACAACTTGTTATCTCAGATTCTCCAGCATCAGCAGTTCCTACTAACTTAAGACAGTCCAACTTTCCTTTCCACTGCCACAGTCCCACTCAGGGCTTTCCGGCCCACACTATGCTGCTGTCAGCATCCATTCTAGGCTGCCTCACTGACCCAATCTCGCCACCACTGCCTCACCGGCCTGCTCTCGACTGCCTCACCAGCTTGCTCTCACCGCAGATGCCTCACTGGCCCGATCTCACCGCCGCTGCCCCACCAGTTCGCTCTCGCTGGCCCGTTCTTGATCCGCTGCTGTCACTCTGGCCCACGCTCGACCCATCATCACTGCAGGCCACAACCCGCACGTTTAGCTCCTGCTGCATGGTTGCTGGTCGTGGCCCGGCTCCTTCCTGATTCCTTAAGTAGGTAGTTAAAAGGTGTGAGGGGGGATAGAATTACGACAGAGGAAGAGAGAAGAATGGAGAAAAAAAAAGGACAAAGAAAGAACGAGAAAGGCAACTGGTGAGCAGAGTGGAGCTCTGAATGGAACGAATTACCCTGCCACCATCTTGTTCTGGTCCTGAAGGAGCAGCTGGTCAGAATTGATAGGAAGGGAGCCGAACAGGGAGGACAGTGGAGCAGCAATGGCAGGGGATTCTGGGGCTAATCTGGGAGGCATACTCGAAGTTTATCCCAAGGAAGAAGAAACATGCTAAGGGGTGGATGAGGCAACTATGCTGACAAGGGAAGTCAGGGACAGCATAAAAGCAAAAGAAAAAGCATACATTGTCGTGAAAATTAGTGGGAACCCAGAGGATTGAAAGCCTTTGAAAACCAGGAAAGGAGTTACCTTAAAAAAGCAATAAGAAGGTGGAGAAGATTAAATATGAGAGTAAGCTAGCTTGTAATATAAATGAAGGTTGCAAGAATTTTTTTAGTATCTCATAGGTAAGAGAGAGGCAGGCATTGGACCCCTGGAAAATAAGGCTGCAGAAGTAGTAAAGGTGAACAAAGAAATGGCAGAGTAAGTGAATAGGTCCTTTGCATCAGTTTTCACAGTGAAAGACACCAGGAGCATACCAGAACTTTGAGAGAGTCAGGGGACAGAGGTGAGTGTAGTGGCCATCACTAAGGAGAAGCTGCTGAGGAAGCTGAAAAATCTGAAGGTGGAAAAATCACCTGGATCAGTTGGACTACACCCCACAAAGTTCTGAAATGAGACAGCTGAGGAGATTGTAGGGGTACTGGGGTGGTGATCTTTCAGGAATCGCTGAAGTCAGCAGGGTCCCAGAGAACTGAAAATGGCCAATGTTTAAGAAAGGAAGGAGGCAGAAGACAGGAAGCTACAGACTTGTTAGCCTAATCTCAGTTGTTGGTAAGATTTTAAAGTCTAATGTAAAGAATGAGATTGCAGAGTACTTGGACGTGCATGGTAAAATACAGCTGAGTCAGCAAGGTTTTGTCAAGGGAATGTCATGCTTGATGAATCTATTAGAATTCTTTGAGGAGGTAACAAGTAAGTTAGACAAAGGAAAGCAAGTAGATATCATTTATTTGGATTTCCAAAAGGCCTTTCAGAAAGTGCTGCACAGGAGATTGCTAAATAAGATAACAGTCATGGTGTTAGGGGCAAGGTACTGGTATGTTTGGAGGATTGGTTGACTGGCAGAAGGCAGGGAGTAGGATAATTTTTCAGGATGGCAGCTGGTGACTAGTGGAGTTCTGCAGGGTGTCAAGTGTTGGGACCACAACTATTCACACTATACATTAGTGATCTGGATAAAGGAACTGAGAACATTGTTGCTAAGTTTGCAGATGAGACAAAGATAGGTGGGGTGATAGATAGTGTTGAGGAAGTCAGGAGGCTGTGGAAGGAATTAGACAGGCTAGGAGACTGGGCAAAGAAGTGGCAGATGGAATATAATTTGGAAAGTTTTGCACTTTGGTAGGAAGAATAGAGGCATGGACTATTTTCTAAAGAGGAAAGGCTTTGGAAATCTGAGGTACAAAGGGACTTGGGAGTCCTAGTATAGGATTATCTTAAGGTTAACATGCAGGTTCAGTTGATAATTGGGAAGGCAAATGCAATGTTAGCATTCATTTCAAGAGGGCTAGAATACAAGAGCAGAGATATACTGCAGAGTGTATAGTTCTCTGGTTAGACTGCATTTGGAATATTGTGAGCAGTTTTGGGGCCCATATCTCTACGGAAAGATGTGCTTGCATTGGAGAAAGTCCAGAGGAGGCTTACAAGAATGATCCCGGGAATGAAGGGCTTGTCATATGAGCAACGGTTAAGGACTCTGGGTCTGTGCTTGATGGATTTTAGAAGGATGAGGGAGGGTCTGCTTGAAACTTACAGAATACTGAGAAGCATGGTTACGGTGGACGCAGAGAAGATATTTCCACTAATAAGAGAAACTATTACAGTAGGGCACAGCCTCAGATTGAAGGTATGATCCTTCAGAACTGAGATGAGGAGGAATTTCTTCAGCTGGTGAATCTGTGGAAAACATTGCCGTACAGGTCTGTGGAGGCCATGTCATTGAGTGTATTTAAGACAGAGATAGGTTCTTGATTGGTAAGGGGGTCAAGAATAATGGGGAGAAGGCAGGAGAATGGGGTTAAGTAACATATCAGCCATGATAAAATGGTGGAGAAGATTCAATGGGCCAAATGGCCTAATTGTCCTTCTATATCTTATTGCTTATGGTTAGCCTTTTGATACTGGCCATTAAAGAAGACAGAGGCAAGCAGGCTCATTCTCTGTTCTAACATGCAATGTCTAATTTCTGAGCAGGAGGTAAAAATAGGCACTTGTCCCTTTGTTAAGGCTCTATAGCCTGTTTTAGATGGTAGAGAGGGATACCTGCGAAATAGTCTAACATAGTATCAGCTCACATATGTTAAAGCATTCTTTGAGCAAGGGAGGTTAGAATCCAATATTTTCACAGTTATGCAGAAACAAAGTACTGCAGATGCTGGAAATCTGAAATAGAAACAATGCTAGAAAAGCTTAGCAGGTCAGGCAGCATCTGTGGAGAGAAAAACAAATCAATATTTTGAATCGGTGACCTTCAAAAGTCAACAGACATGAAACATTAACTCTGTTTTCCTCTTCACAAACGCTACCTGAATTGTTGTGTATTTCCAGCATTTCCTGTTATTCTTTTCCAATTATTATTCATGAAAAGGGTCAAATGAGGTCCTGATTTCATCGATTATGTTGAGACGGCTCTATGCATTTAAAAGCAGAAGAAGGTAGAGTCTAGTGATCATATCCGGTAAGTGGCTGATTTTATTCATGGGCCTACTGGCCAATTGCCTTGATAGGTTAAGCCATTGGCTTTCAGCCCATATACTGAACTAAAGAAGAGGGAAATTCTTCATTCCATCCAGGAAAGCTTTATTCATCCTAACAAGCTGGGACTAAAATCTTCTTAAGATACTAAGTTAGAACCCAGTAAAGAATTGATTAGAAAAGTGAACATGTAATCTTCTCACAGGGAGAATATATTGTCTTATATTGTTTTCTTTCTTTTGGGGAGCGAGTCTGACATTAAGTCAAAAGTGTTGAGATTTAGTATAAATGTTATTTACTGTAAATGATAATGCATTAAAAAACAGTTAACTTTCAGCTTCATCTCGCTAAGTGACATCTCAATGTGACTTTCAGTGTAATTATAGGATCCAAAATACTGCGTTCCATCGTTCCTCTTTGGGTCATGCCACCATTTAATGAGGTTCGGGATCACCTGATCCAAGAGTAAAATTAATCATCTTTCAAATAGCAAAGCAGAAAGTCAAGGACAGAATTTAATACCACCAACTTTTAATAATCAACATACCTTATTCTGAGAAGCAATCCCAAAGTTAGTCTATGCTAATATTAATTACATTAATGACATTAACCATTCACTTGTTGAAGATAGCAATCTCTCTTTTGGTAAACAATGAAGTCTTGTCTAATTTTGATTGAACTTTATTAAAAAATTGGAAAAAATGCCTCTGAGCTGGATTCCAGCCTCCATAGTAAAAACAAATATTAAGACTGCGGACTTCATACTTTAAGTAAACAGTTTTGATTATTTAAATAAAAGCATGATGGTTTTTATTTTGAAATTAAATATATACAGGTTAAAACCTTTTCTTGGTTTGTTTTACGCTGGTAGAACTGCTTTTCTACATTCGATTTTACAGTTAAATCTGATTGTCGGTTCTGCTCACTGTTGTTAGAATATATGAGAATAGATGGGGCCTCTTGTGGCACAGTGATAGTGCCTCTACCTCTGGTTCAGGAGACCTGGATTCAAGTTTTTTCTGCTCCAGAGATATGTCATAACTTTTCTAAACAGGTTGATTAAAAAAATCTGTAAGAGAATAGTAGAATCACCTTGCCAGAAGTTCGAACTCCCTTCCAGAGACTGAAATAAAGGATGACAATAACCACAAATAAGCAGCAGGTTAGCTGCCACCTGGGTTTGCCAATATCATGGATCCCGGCACTTTCATGAAGGTGAAGAACACCACGTCTGTTTAGAAACAAAAATATACCTACTTAGACGAGAATGGTTCTTCAATTTTCTGTTCAATAATGCAGTTCTCATAAAATCACAGATTTACTTTGCACTATAATTACAACGTTATTATTACAGTACCAGCATAGGCACAAATATTGCTATTATCTTCTTTAATAAAGCAGGATACACTATTGATGAACCAGTATGGAAATTTACCAAATTATTTCTATGGTAACTGGTAGCGATTCCGCTTAACCAAATAGCCTGGAGAAAATATCAAAAACTTTTAGTCAGTGGGTTTCAGGACTACATTGAGTGATGGAGACACGGAGTTATGCATGGCACAGATGGGGGTCATTCGGTCTATTGACTCAATGCTGGCTCTCTGTGGAGCAATGCATACAATTACCCCATTGTATGCTGGCAGCCCTAAAGGTTTATTTCTAACATACCCATCAAACATTGAATTTTATTTAAAGTTATTCATTTGTTATTCTTTTAATAAGTAGGCAGTAAATTCAGTGTGTTTTCTTCGTTCCATCATCTCTGTATTTCTTGCCCAAATCTTTAATGTGTGTTCTCTAGACTTTGTACTTTTAAATAAAAAGAAAGCTGTTTTCCTTGTTTACATTATTTAAACTTAAATAATCTTATATACTTCTATCAAATCTCCCTTCAATTTTCTTTACACCCAGAGCAGTTCAGCTTCTCTTTGTTGCTAAAATCCCTCTTTCCTGGAACTGTTCTGGTAAATCTCTGACATTTTCAAAACCTTGCTACTGTGTAATTACCAGAAATGGATACAATAATCTAGTAGTGCCCTAGTCGAGGAGAGATTAAACTAATTTACCAGGGAGTGGAAACCTGTAAAACTAAGAACTGATAGAGTCAGATAGCACTTGAATGGAAAATAGTATGGTATTAAGTGGAGTCAGAGTAAGTCGGAATTTTAAACAATCGAAATAGAGCTGACTGTGCGTTAATATGAATATGTGGAGTAGGGTAAACAAGATTATTGAGCTGCAGGGAGAGATAGTCATAGGGGATACAATTTGAGATGAATATGGGGATCTGGCTGAAAGAAGGGTAGGATTGGGGATTGAATATTCCTGGATACTATATGCTAAGGAAAAACAGAACACAGAACAATACAGCACAGGGACAGGCCCTTCAACCCACAATGTTGTGCCAAACATGACACCAAATTAAGCTAATCCCTTCTGCATGCCCTTGGTCCAAATCCCTCCATGCCTTGCATATTCATGTGCTTATCTGAAACTTTCTTAAATGCCCCTATCGTATATTCCTCCATCACCCCCGCTGGCCGTGCGTTTCGGAGTCATACCACTCTGTCTAAAAACCTTGCCTCTCACATCTCCTTTGAGCTTTCCCCTTTCACTTAAATGCATGCCCCCTAGTTTTCGATATTTCAACTCTGGGAAAAAGATTCTGACCATCAACCCTTCTGTGCATCTCATAAGTTTATAGACTTGTATCAAGTTCCCCCTCAGCCTCTGCCATTCCAGAGAAAACAACTGGAGTTTTTCTAGCCTCTCCTTATAGCTCACACCCTCTAATCCAGGCAGCATCCTGGTAAACCCCTTCTGCGCCCACTCCAAAGCTGCCATATCCTTTCTGTAATGTGGCGACCAGAATTGAACACAATACTCCAAAGTCTTACAAAGCTGCAACATGGCATCCTGACTCTTGTACTCAATTCCCTTACCAATAAAGGCAAGCATGCCATATACCTTCTTTACCACCCTATCTACTTGCATGGCCACTTTCAGGGCACTACAGACTTGAACCCCAAGATCCCTCTGTACGTTAATGTTGTTCAGGGTCCTGCCATTAACTGTATACTTTTCCTTAACATCTGATCTCCCAAAGTGCAGCACCTCACACTTACACGGATTGAACTGCATCTGCCATTTCTCTGCCCAAATTTTCAATTGACCTATATCCTGCTGTATTCTTTGGCAACTTTCTACACTTTCCACAACTCTACTGATCTTTGTATAATCTGAAAACTTACTAACCCACCCATCTACATTTTCATCCAAGTCATTTATATATATCACAAACACTGGAAGTTCCAGTAAGAATCCCTGTGGAGTACCACTCTTCATGGACCTCTCGCCAGAAAGACACCCTTCCACCACAACCCTCTGCCTTCTATAGGTAAGCCTATTCTGAATCCATGAAGCCAAGTCACCGTGGATCCTATGCATCTTAATTTTCTGGGTGAGCCTGCCATGAAGGACCTTGTCAAAATCCTTACTAAAATTTATGTAGACAACATCCATTGCTCTACCCTCATCGATCACCTTTGTTACCTCCTCAAAAAGTTCAGTCACGTTGGTAAGACATGATCTGCCCTGCACAAAGCCACACTGACTGTCCCTATTTAGGCCATGCTTTTCCTATCTCTAAGAATTCTCTTCAAAAACTTCCCAACCACTGATGTGAGACTCACCGCTCTATAGTTTCCTGGATTATCACTATTTCCCTTCTTGAACAGAGGAACAACATTAGCTACTTGTCAGTCCTCGGGGACCGCTGTAGTGGCTAGAAAGGATACAAAGATCTTGGTCAAGGCCTCAGCAATCTCCTCTCTTGCCTGTCTCAATAACCTGGGATAGATACCATCGGGCCCCGGGGACCTATCCACCTTAATGCCCTTCAAGAGACCCAATGTCACTTCTTTCTTGATCTCAAAACACCCGAGCATATTAGCATGCTCCACACAAATCTCACTATCATCCATATCCTTCTCCTGGGTGAATACTGACGTAAAGGATCTCACCCACATCCTCTGCCTCCAAGCACAATTTCCTTCCTTTATCCTTGAGTGGCCCTACCTTCTGCCTAGTTATCCTCTTGTTTTTAATGTATGTATAGAATGCCTTGGGATCCTCTTTAAACCTACTTGCCAACATGGCCCCTTCTTGCTCACCTAATTCCCTGCTTGAGTTCTTCCTTGCTTTCTTTATATTCTTCACGGGCCCTGTCCGATTTTAGCTTCCTAAACCTTATATATGCTTCTTCTTCCCTTTTGACTAAACTCACAATCTCCCTTTTTATCCAAGTGTCCCTTACCTAGCCTTCCTTGTCTTTCCTCCTTACTGGGACATGCTGGTCCTAAACACTCATCAGCAAGTCTTTAAACAGTTCCCACGTGTCAAATGTGGACTTGCCTGATAACAGCTCTTCCCAATTAATACTCCCTAGATCCCGTCTAATATTTACATAATTTGCCCTCCGCCAATTTAGTACCTTGCCACATGGTCCTGACTTATCCTTATTCATAGCTATCTGAAATCTTATGGAGTTGTGATCACTGTATCTAAAATGCTCTCCCACTGAAAGATCAGTCACCTGCCAGGCTCATTTGCCAATACAATGTCCAGTATGGCCCGTCCTGTAGTTGGACTATCCATATCCTGTTTCAAGAAACCCTCTTGGATGCACTTAACGAATGCTGCCCTGTCTAAGCCTCTTGCTGGAAGGGAGTCCCAGTCAATATTGGGGAAGTTAAAATTGCTGACTGTGACAACTCTGTTTTTATTGCATAATCTGTCTACATATTTGTTCCTCAATCTCTCGGTAGCTGTTGGGAGTACTATAGTATAATCCTATCAGAGTAATTGTACCCATCTTATTTTTGAGCTCTACCCATATTGCTTCAGTGGATGAGCCCTCCAGTCTGTTCTCTCTAACTGCAGGTGTAACATTCTCCCTGATTAATAATGCAACTACTCCAACTCTTTTACCTTGCTCTCTATCTCACCTAAAACAATGAAACCCTGGAATGTTGAACAGCCAGGCCTGTCCCTTTCTCAACCAAGTCTCTGGAATGGCCACAACATCATAGACTTATGTACTGATCCAGGCCCTCTTGTACAGTTCACTCCTCCACCAGAAGAGGTCCCAATGATTCAAGAACCTGAAACCCTGCCCCCTGCACCAGCTCCTTAGACATGCATTCATCTGTCCTATCCTTCTATTCCTCGTCTCACTAGCACGTGACCCTGGTAGTAACGCAGAGATTATTACCCTCGAGGTCCTGCTTTTCAGTTTCTTTCGTAACTCCCTGCACTCACTCCGCAGGACCTTATCCCTCTTTATACCTATGTTGTTGATTCCAACGTGCACAACAACCTCTGGCTGCTCACCCTCACCCTGAAGAATTTTGTGCAACCGCTCAAAGACGTCCTTGACCCTGGCACCAGGGAAGCAACACACCATCCTGGAGTCTCAAACACAGCTACAGAAACATCTGTCTGTGCCCCTAGCTATCAAATCTCCTACCAATATCGTTGTCTTGGATCTTGCCTGAACCTGCTCAACAGCAGAGCGAATCGTGGTGCCACAGGCCTGGCTGCTGTGGTTATACTCCCCTGAGACGCTATCCCCCCCACAGTATCCAAAACGGTATATCTATAAGAGAGGGAATAGCCACAGGAAACTCCTGCACTACCTGCCTGCCTCTCCTGGCAGTCACCCATCTACCTGACTGAAAGATAAAGAAGGAAAGAAAAGAGATGTGGCAAAATACTGATTATGGAAAATATTTTTGTGTGCGAGAAAGATGTTCCAAAGGGTCAAGGCCAGAATCTACTTGCAGTGCTATTATACTTCTGGATGTTTTTCATAGTCCACTATCTGAAGGGAAAGATACAGGGAACAGATTTGCAGAAGAAGTTATAGTGTAATGCAACCGCAATACAGTAGTGCAGTGGAAGACTTTAATCATAGTAGCTTAGGCTGGGATAGTAATATGGTGCAATTACGACAGAGA
This sequence comes from Rhincodon typus, assembly GCF_021869965.1. NCBI lineage: Eukaryota > Metazoa > Chordata > Chondrichthyes > Orectolobiformes > Rhincodontidae > Rhincodon > Rhincodon typus. The sequence continues at coordinate 106,597,563 of NC_063333.1, read as the reverse complement.
GAGAAGTGGCTATGAAGTGTGCTCAGGTGACTTTTCTACATTGGTATCTTCCTAGTCCAAAGGTGAATGGGACACTGCCTGATCTGGCTCTTTTGTGTGAGTTCCATTAAACCTGAAGTGGTCAAGCGTGGATTAGGATATTCATTTTTCTGGTCTAACTAGAACAGTCTTGTTGAATAAGCAACAAATGTAGTGTATTTTGTTTAGCAATTATTTACAGGATGCATTAATATAACGTATGTTACTGCAGAAACTGTTAGAATCACACTATCCCCAGGTCAAGCTCCTACAAGTTCCTTCTTTGCTGTGATCAAGTCCTCACGACATCAACAGAGTGAATGGTACTTACTGCATGCCATCAGATATTAACCCCTTAAGACCCACCACCCCCAAGTATCGTTTCCCCCACGGAGGACTGTGTTGATGAACTTCTATTTTTACAGCTGTCGATATGGGTCCTGCTGTAGCATGTGATGTTTTGCTTTTCTTTCTGATGATGAGTCACCAGACTCAACACATTAACTTTGCTTTCTTCCCACAGGTGCTGCCAGATTGGCAGATCTGCTGGTTTTCAACAGCAATTTCTGTTTTTGGTTTGCTTTCCATTGTCTTGGTTATTTCCACATGTTTGTTTCCTCTTAGTCTTTTGTTCCATGGAGTTGTTTGTACCACATCCTTAATTTTCATCAATTGTATATAATTGTGTTAATTTGTGGAATTTGGTTCCCATTTTTCCTCTAGATTTGTGCTGAAGTAGGTGGACTTCTTAATTCAACTCCTTCCTTCTCAGCAATGAATTTATTGGTGAAACTAGCTTGTTCATTTCCTCAATTGTGTTACATGGAGATTCATTCTTGCTTGATGTTACAAGGAGACAAGAAGTCAAAGCCATTCACCTTACAGTCATAACGACTAGAATACAAGAATTAGACTGGAATAAAGGACCACCTGTTTATACGGATCAGAAGACGATGTTGATTGGTCGGTCTATCATTGACATGGAGCTAAAGCAAGAACAGTTAACTGCCAATCTTAGTTCTCAGACAAGGCAGGTGGATTCTGATTGGTTTGGACGCTGCCATAACAGCATAAGAATATAAGAAGTAGGAGCAGGAGTAGGCCATCTGGCCCATTGAGCCTGCTCCACCATTCAATTAGATCATGGCTGATCTTTTTGCGGACTCAGCTCCACTCATCTGCTCACTCACCATAATTCACCTTAATGCCCTTACCGTTCTATCTTTCTATCTATCTTTGCCTTAAAACATTCAATGAGGTAGCCTCAATTGCTTCACTGGGTAGGGAATTCCACAGATTCACAACCCTTTTGGTGGAGAATTTCCTCCTCAACTCAGTCCTAAATCTGATCCCCCTTATTTTGAGGCAATGCCCTCTAGTTCTAGTTTTATCCACCAGTGGAAACAACCTCCCTGCTTCTATCTTATCTAATCCCTTCATAATTTTATATGCTCCTACAAGATCCCCCTCCTTCTTCTAAATTTCAACGAGCATAGTCCCAGTCTATTCAATCTCTCCTCGTAAGCCAACCCTCTCAACTCCAGAAACAACCCAGTGAACCTCCTCTGCACCCCCTCCAGTGCCAGTATATCCTTTCTCATGTAAGCAGGCACCCCTAAAACTGCACACAGTACTCCAGGTGTGGCCTCATCCTATACAGCTGCAGCATAACCTTCTTATTTTTAAACTCCATCCCTCTAGCAGTGAAGGACAATATTCTATTTGCCTTCTTAATTACCTGCTACACCTGCAAACTAACTTTTTGTGATTCATGCATAAGGACAGATCCCTCTGCAAAGCAGCATGCTGCAATTTTTAACTATTTAAATAATAGTCAATTTTGCTGTTATTCCTACTAAAATGGAAGACCTTACATTTACCATATTGTACTCCATCTGCCAAACCCTTGCCCACTCACTTAACCTATCTATATTTCTCTGCAGACTTTCAGTGTCCTCTGCACACTTTGCTCTATCACTCATATTAATGTCATCTATGAACTTTGACACATTACACTTGGTCCCCAACTAAATCATCCATGTAAATTGTAAACAATTGCAGCCCTAACACTGATCCCTGAGGCACAGCACTAACCACTGATCATCAACCAGAAAAACACATATTCATCTCCACTCTGTGCTTTCTGTTAGTTAACCAATCTTCTATCCATGCTAATACATTACCCGTAACGCCACGCACCTTAATGCACAGTGATGAGAACGTAGCAACATATAGTAAAAATTTGTAGTCTCCATGTCCCTTTTTTACCCAATATAAAATGAGCAATATATGTGCAAACTTCCTTTGCCCACATTAAATAGGGTCTGCGTGTTAGTGTATGCAGCTTCCAGCATGCGGAAATTCATCACACTGTGAACCTAACTAAAAATCCTAATTGGCTCCTAATTCTTGGCACAATCCAGATTACTTAAAAAATTGTCCAAATGCAGAATCACAACTAATGGTGGACATATATGTCTGAGGGTTATAAACATCAGCTGGTATAGCAGAATTGGCATTCAGCCAACAACAATCTGATTTCATTATGAATTCCACATAGTCACATAGTTGCATAATTGCATCTCTCCAGTAGTTTGTAGAGATTGTCAATAAAATTATCTATGGATTCACCTGGATGCTGTACTCTCTTGTTAAATTTTACTTTTCAAGAATTTTATTAGTTCTGGATAGGAATAATAGTCAAATGCTATCAGCACGTCTTTGAATTTGTCTGATGTTTCATTTACTATTTGGTGAGTAAAAAATAATATACTATACTTCCAATTGTGTGCATAAGTGTATTTACTAGTCCAACATCTGTCTTACTATCTTAAAATTATTCTATACCTCAAGAACTGTATTCTCCAGGATGCCAAATTTTATGTTCCATTCGACCCATTTCTGAAATTAAGTCCCCCTGGCAGCACTATTTCTGATTCCATAGCTTTCTTATAGTACTGGTATTTTATTTTCTTTAAAGATTGCTATTCTGTAGTAATGACAGTTTTCCCATGCTTTGTTGCTTTACTGGAGGGGTTTCCTGCACTTTGTAGCTGTAATGGAGGTTTTCTTGTGTTTCACAGCTGTAAGGGGGTGGTCTTTCTGCCCTCTGTAGTTGTCCTTTGTGGTTTTCCTGTGTTCCAACTTTGAGGAAGATTTTCAGTGGAGGGTTGAGGATAAGATTAATGCTTCTCTTGATCTACATTAATATATTTATTGTCTCCTTCCACACCACATTCATACTTTCGTCACTTCTAGAGTAAATCTGATCAATATTCTTCTTGTTAGTCTCCTAAACTTTTCACTATTCTAGGGCAAGCACAGAAACATAGATGATAGGAGCAGGAATACGCCATTGGACCCCTCCAGCCAGCTCCACCATTCAATATGGTCACAGCTGATCAGCAAGCTCAATACCCTAATCTCCCCTTATCCCTTGATCTCTTTAGACACAACAGCTATGTCTACCTCCTTTCTGAAAACACAATATTTTGATGTTGAATTCCACAGGCTCACCTTTCTTTCGGCGAAGAGTTTTGTCCTCATCTCAGTCCTAAAAAGCTCACCCCTTATCCTTAAAAAAATGCTCCCTGGTTCTGGACCCCTCACTATCAGGAGCTTACTTCTTATCTCGTCCTGTTATGATTTTATAGATTTCTACAAGTTCCCTCAACATTCTTCAAACTGCAGTGAATACAATCCTAACCAAACCAATCTCTCATCATATGTCTATCTTGCCATCCCAGGAATTAATTTGGCAAACTTTTGCTGCACTGCCTGTAAAACAAAAACATCTATCCTCAGATAAGGAAACCAAAACTGTGCACAATATTCTAGGTATGGCCTCACCAATGCCCTGCATAATTTTTTTTTGCAGTAAGACATCCTTGTTTCTGTACTCAAATCCTCTCTTTATGAAAGCCAATATAAAGTTTGCCCTCTTTATTCCTGCTGCACCTGCATGCTCACTTCCAGCGAATGGTGCATGAGGTCCATAAGCATTCCTCCTCTTAATTTACAGCCATTCAAATAATAATCTACTACCAAAGTAGGTAACCTCACATTATTCGACATTATATTGCATCTGCCATGCAAACACCCACTTGCTCAGCCTTTCCAAATCATACAGCAACATTTCTGCATCCTCCTCACAGCCCATCCTTCCACCCAGCTTTGTGTCATCTGAAAACTTGATGATATTACATTTTCCTCATCAACAACCCCAATCTTTGCCAATCTATGTATTTAACTGAATTTTTCATCCTCAGAAACATTCTTGTCAACTTTTCCGTTATTCCTCCAACGGCTTGCACTATTTTTAAAGCCTGTGATCCTGTATGCCTTTTTAAACACATTTCCAACCTATCTGCCACCTTCACTGATTTGTGCATATATATACACTGATCTTTCTTTGTTCCTTCATCGGCTATAGAATTGTTCCTTCACTGTATTGTGCTTCTTCTTATTCTTCATGCTAAACTGTAGCACTTCACATTTTTCTGCATTAAATTTCATTTGCCATGTCTTCGCACATTTCACCTATATCCTCTTGAAGTCTGAAATGATTTCTCGCTGTCAGTATGTGATGTGGGTGCTTTCCCTCACATTAGCACACATTATATACAATTAAAACTGTGTTCATATTGAGACAAATGTTTTGAAGTTTATTAACAATGCTCTTCACACTGTTACATCTTAGATTTATACATATTCTGGGTTCAGTGTTTACGTAACTGACTAACTGTTCACACTACACTGACTCCATTGCACCGAGCAGTGAGTAACTGAACGTGAGGACTTTAATATCACAGTGTCACATGCATGATGCCATGTAACTGTCTTAAAGGTACCCTTAAATTGAATTGACTTAGCTTCATTGTCACATGTACTCAAATGAGTACATCAGAAATTTTACAAGTCACCATATTACGGTGCCTTATTAGGTACAAGGGTACCTAGATACAGATTCTTAAGAACAAATTCTTAGGAAAAAAAAATTCATAAAAATAAAGAAATAAAAAGTCCAGCATTACAGATCATATAAATAAATTAGAAAAATAAAGAAATAAAACATTCAGAATAACAGTCATTCGAAACCAGTCCATGCCGGCACCTAGCCTCCTGTAAATGGATGAGACCTCCGTCAACCCACCAAGGTAGGAGTCGCCACACTTTAGGCACCATGTTTCCCCACAGCCAGGGGTCCCCAGCTCTGCTACTACTGCCTTCTTGCTGAAAACCAGAAGTCCTCACTCCAGGCCTACCGTAATGGAGTCCCTGGCTCCATTGCTGCCTTGATGACACCAGAAGTCCCTGCTCTGGGCATAACACATTGCTGCCACTGCCACGCCAGCGCCAGGAGTCCCATATCTGGGCCCACTGCAACCAGGAATCCCTGGCTCCGCTGCCAGGTCAGGAGCCCCTGCTCTGGGCCTACTGCCACCGGGAGTCCCTGGTTCCACTGCCAGGCCAGGCGCCACCATGCCAAGAATCCCGCTTTGGCTGCAGATGTCGCCTTGCCAGTGCTGCCATCTTGAACAGTCCACTGCTGCCGGCACCACGACTTTGATCATTGGAGGATCTTTGCTGATGCTGCCACCTGCCTCAAATGCCAGTAAGACATCCTTGCTGCCACTGCCACTGGCCCTGAACATCAGGAGGATGTCCTTGCTGCTGCTGCCACTGCCTCCAATCGCCAGGAGAAACCGTGTCCACCATTCCACATGCAGCCTGCTCTCGCTGTCACACTGATGCTGATGACTAACTCGCCACAGAAAAGGAAAAAAAAAGAGAAAAAGTACAGAAGAAAAAGAGCAGAAGCAAAAGAAAAAGAAAAGACAATAATACAATAAAGTCCAACACCATTTTCCTGACTGCTGTGCATGGGACCTTGATATGTGCAAATTGGTTGTTTTTGACTACATTATAACAGTGACTACACACTAAAGAAACTGAATTAGCTGGGATATGCTTTAGGACATCCAAAGCTAGAAATGTTCTTTTGCTTTCTTGCATTATGTCCAGCTCATCCAGAATCTCACTGTTGGCATCTCACCCTATTCACCTACTGTTTATGTTCATAATGCCTTTAACATTCACACAATCCTTCACCTTTAATATTTTTGCTGTTGCATAAAATCCCTCATTATTTCTGCACCATTCTTCATCCTCACAATCCTACTTGTACACTTAACTTGTCCAATGCTGGCCATTGTTTTCCTACACTATAGAACTCTTCTCAAAACTCTCAATTTATTTTACTCCTACTCACTTTGAAAGCTGTCTTGAAAAGAACTCTTTTATGTACCTCCACTAATTTCCCTGCTATTGCAATTCAGGTATGGTCCCAAACTGTTCAGTGACATATTGAAATATTGAAATTATTTAAGGAGATGACTACGGTAAAACAAATTAAATACTTGTTTAAATTTCAGCAGTACATCTGCTTGATTGTGGGTTCTATTTCAAACTCTCATCATTATATTACAGGATCAAGGAGAATCCCAAGGCTTTTTATGCATATGTTATGAGAAAGAGGGTAGCAAGGGAAAGAGTAGGCCCACACAAGGACGAAGGAGGGAAATTATACGTAGAGCCACAGGAAGTGGGGGAGATCCTAAATGAGTACTGTGTATTTGTTTTCACCAAAGAGAAGGACATGACTTATGTTGAGGTCAGAGATGAGTGTGTGAATACTCTAGAGAATGTCAACATATTGAAAGAGGAAGTTTTGGGAATCCTAAATTACATTAAGATAGACAAGTCCCGAGGACCAGGTGGGATCTACCCCAGGTTTCTCAGAGAGGCAAGGGAGGAAATAGCTGGGTGTTTGCAGATATCTTCACATCCTCGTTGACCACAGGTGAAGTTCCAGAGGACTGGAGACTAGTGAATGTTGTTCCCATGTTTAAGAAAGGATGCAGGGATAATCCAGGAAACTACAGGCTGGTGAGCTTGACATCTGTGGTGGGGAAGCTCTTGGAGAAGATGCTGAGGGACAAGATATATGCACATTTGGAGGAAAATCAACTAGTTAGTGACAGGCAGCATGGTTTTATCAGGGGAAGGTCATGTGTCACCAACCTGATTGAATTTTATGAAGAGGTAACGAGGGTAATTGATGAGGGAAGGGCTATGAATGTAGTTTATATGGACTTTACTAAAGCATTTGATAAAGTCCCACATGGCAGGTTGGTGCAAAAACTAAAATCACAAGGGATTCTGGTTGGCCTGGCTAGATGGAAAGAAAAGTGGCTTGGTCATAGAAGATAGAGGGTAGTGGTGGAAGGATGTTTTTCAGAATGGTTCAGTTTTAGGTCCTTTGTTGTTTGTACTATATATAAATGATCTGGAGGAAAATATGGGTGGACTGATAAGCAAGTTTGCTGATGACACAAAGATTGGTGGAGTTGCTGATAGTGCCAACAATTGTGAAAGTATACAACAGGACATAGATAGATTGATGACTTGGGCACAGAAATGGCAGACGGAGTTTAATCCAGACAAATGCGAGGTGATGCATTTTGGAGGATCAAATTTAGGTGTGAGTTACACTGTAAATGGCAGAACCCTTAGGAACACTAACATTCAGACGGATCTGGGCGTGCAGGTCCACAGTTACCTGAAAGTGGCAACACAGGCAGCCAAAGTGATTTAAGAAGGCATATGGCATGCTTGCCTTCATTGCCCAGGACGTGGAGTACAAGAGTTGGCAAAACATTTTGCATCTACATAAAACCCTTGTTAGGCCGCATTTGGAGTATTGTGTGCAGTTTTGGTCACCACACTACCAAAAGGATGTGGAAGCTTTGGAGAGAGTCCAGAACAGGTTCACCTTCTGAGAAGGATATTTCCTGGTCTCCAGGGCATTGACTATGAGGAAAGGTTAAAAAGACTAGGACTGTTTTCACTGGAAAGATGGCGGCTGAGAGGAGACCTGATGCAGGTCTACAAAATCATGAGAGGCTTGGATAGGATGGATAGTCAGGGGCCTTTTCCCAGAGTTGAAGTTTCAATTACAAGGGGCACAGGTTCAAGGTCAGAGGGGGCAAGTTTAAGGGAGATGTGCGAGGGAAGTTTTTCACACAGAGAGTGGTAGCAGCCTGGAATGCACTACCAGAACATATGATGAAAGTGGGCACATTGAAGACGTTTAAGAGGTACCCATGGGGGTACATGAATAGGGAGGGAATAGAAGGATATGGATCGAAAAATGACAGGTTTGGTTTTAGATTAATTAGAGCAAGATGGTTGGCACAGGCTTGGAGAGCCGAAGGGCCTGCTCCTGTGCTATACTTTTTCATTTGTTCATTTTTATTCAATGTTTTGTTGCATTAATTTAAATTTTGTCTTCCTAATGAATAGTTCTGGATACACCCTTACTTGATCATGCATAACTTAGCCAACTAAGCATAGGTTAATTAATAAATACGGTGCTGTAAGTTCGTCTGAATTACTAAAACGAATAGTTCAAATACCAGGGCAAGTCAAGCAAAGTATTGCAGCTTATTTTAGGCAGAAGAGCGACCTTGGCCCGATCAAAAATGCTTTCAATCCAGTGGTCAAACTAAAAGTCAGGAGATTAAAGCTGCTTGCAATATTTTGAAATTTCTTGATATACTATTATATCCATTGTAAAAAAAATTGCAATTACAAAGGAAAAGGAGGGAACAGCAAAACAAAATAAAATGCATGTCTGTACATTTTATTTTGTTTTGCTGTTCCCTCCTTTTCCTTTGTAATATTCAACTGAATAAATTCTGCTCCTACTGTGTAAAAGATTTTCACACCTACACTTCATCACTCTCTGATACAGATGGACCTATTGTGAACTTGCAGTATTTTGTATTTTATTCCAGAATTTTACCTCTTGAAGTCTTATTTAGAGATGTGTACAATAATGGCAGTGTCTACTGACACCCACAACTGGAGGTACCTGTATATGTGTGCACATCTGGAAACACATATAATTCCAAACCCTGTGCTATCATGTAAAATATTGATGATACCATACGCAAACGCAGCGTTCTGCATGCGCTGCATGGATGTGCATATAGGAACAGGGTTCGACTGGTGGGGGGAGAGGAGATCGAGGCCCCGCAATTGACAGCTGGAGGGTAGGGAGGGAGGAATAGGAAGTCTCCCTCCTTCGTAACTCCCCTTCACATGTCATCTATCCCCATCCTTCGCCTCCTGCTCCAGTCTTTCCCATGTTCACAGTCATATCCTATTTAAATGTGAAACTTTTAAGGCGTATTTAATTGATTGCAAGCAGTGCATGGCGCATGCCCATGGTTTCAGCAGGCAGCCTTCAGTAACTTATTAACTGGTATGATGCAAAATGCTGAATAACAACATCTGAGCATAAAATAATAAATAAGAGCAGAAGTATGATTGTGGCTGATTCTCTGCCTCATCTCCATTTTCCCACCCACTTCCCATGTCCCTTGATTCCCTGAGAAATCCAAACTGTCTATCTCAGCCTTAAAGATATTCCATGATATAGCATTCACAACTCTCTGGGATTGAAAATTCTAAAGATTCACTGTCCTTCCATATATAAATTTCTCCTTATCTCAGTTGTAAATTATCATCCCCTTTTTTCTGAGATAGTGTGGTCATGTTCTAGGTTCCACAGATGGGAGAAATAAACTCATTGCATTTACCCTTGAACCCTTTCAGGATTGTATATATTTCAACGAGATCATTCTCCTGAAATCCAGCAAACAAAGACCAAATGCACTCAAGTACCCATCATAAGACAACTCTCCCATTCTATGGATCAGTCTAGTGAACCTTCACAGGAGTGCCTCTATTGAAAATATATTATTCCTTAAATATGGAAACTGAACCGACACAGAGAGTTGAACCTTACCAGAAATCAGATAAGTGTCATTTTTGCTGCTTTTCATGAAGGGGTTTTCTCTGCAAGACCTAATGAGTTTCCTTGTGCTTTAATCCCAAACACACTGAATGCAACATGCCACACTCGTCCTAATCTCCAACTCACAAGAAGCACAAGTTCTCACCATTGCTGCGAAATCTTGGAATCCCTGGTGCTGGCATAGGTGCCGTCTGTGAAGTCCAGCTAGTCAAGCATTAGCAGTCCAGAGTTGCCCTTCTATGTTCCTGTAGTGGGACAGTAACCACAAACTAATGCCTCTCAGAGCAAATAGTTTGCACAGCTCACATTTCATTGAACATGCAAGTGCACATTCTTACATCCATCACTGTTTAAGCACCAAGCCACACGATTTACATGTCCTTAGCGACATCCCGTTTTACAATCCTAAGTCAGTGCTACTCTTTCCCTAATGTCCACCATAGTCCAGTATCTTCTCATTGTTGGGACCATCATATATCAGAAAATGTTGGTTAATACTTACAGTTCAAGGTGACAGGGAATCAGTTCTTTGCCTCTATGGTGTATCTTAGAGATCTTGTAGTATCTCTGCTTTGTGGCTAACAGGTGCCACTTTTGATGACTTCTACTTCACAGAGGTGGCTATCTTCAATCTGCAATATGGTCAGGATTGCTTGTGAACAACATTTTAACACCACAGAGTTAGACACTGCATACATTTCAAATGCACAATATCTATTTACAGATGGCTTCAATTGACATTGTGCATGTGTCTGATTGATGCAGTTGCCTTTTGAAGGGCCTCACATTTCTCACAAGTAAAGCCCACATGTTGGAATAGAAAAGAACACCAACTTTGCCTACTCCAGGTGTGGTCACAGCCATTTTACATTCACAGCTCACCTTTAGATGTTAATTGAATATGGAAGGAACACAGGTCATACTTGGCATGATGAGCCATGTCCCTTTCTTCCTGGAAATCTGTGAACAGTCCATCTATATATTCCCACACACCACCTCAAATTTCATCTGCTGCCCTGACTATTACCTCTGGAGCCCTGGCCCTACAGATTTGTCATGCTCACCATGATACTTCATAGCACAGCGGTGGTGACTGCTGATAACCCCTCTCTCACAGTATTCCATGTCCTCTCATACACTATTCTCTCCACCTTCTGACAGGTTAAATCTCCTCCCTTCACCATCCTTGTCTCCTCTGCATCCTAGGTTGGTGCCTCCAATTCTCCAACACTGAGGCCCCCCATTTCTCATACCACAACGACTTCCCCTGGTAAGCCCCCTTGACTTTCCACTGACCCTACTGATTGTGGTCCAACTAATGAGTGACTTTGACAGACAGTCCTGACTGTTGACTGACCAGCCCTCTGACTGAAATAAAATCTGAAAGTGCTAGAGAAACTCAACAGATCTGGCACCAACTGTGAAGAGAGAGAATCAGAGTTAATGTTTCTAATCCAGTATGATTCTTTTTCCAAAGAGTCATTTGACTTACTGTGCCAGGACCCCCTCAATGACGACACTCCCACTTCACTTGACAGAAGACTACTCCTTTTAGACTTTGAGACATGACAATTTGGTTGTTGCAAATGCAGTGTGTTTGACACATAGGCTGCTGGTTCATCCTATAAGTGTGACATTGACATACCACAGTGCCATACAAAAATTACCCTTGACAGATCACTGCTGACAACAATAACAACTATGACTAAGTAGCAAGACAAAGGTTTTGTAAGCGTTTAAGATGCAGTTGAGAGGCAAAGTCCCAAAGATGTTGTAGACACGTAAGCAGACACAAAGTTAGTGAGTCCTAGAGAGAGCAATTGTGCAGCTTTGAGATGCACCTGTTCGGATCCATGAAACAGGTGCCTGTCCATGTGTGAAAAGTGTCTTGGAGCAGCGTTACAATGAAAGATGCTGATGTGCTTGAAAGTGCAGGACTGAAGTACAGAACCATGTTGAAAGTAGATTGGAGATGTGCAAGAATGAGTAAATGTATATTAATGAGTGAGATTAATTAATAATATGATGTTAATGTATGTCAATGCAAGGAAAAAGGCCTCTTGCCAGTCAGTAGCGTGAATCTTGTCTTGCTGTTGAACACATGTCGAGAAGCACCTCACTGGCCATCTCACATGATTTTCCCAACTTTCTTGCTATAGCAAACATCATTCAGAGACTGGGAAGATTCTGCCTATAGTATTCAAAATATGGCCTCATCAAAACCCTGTACAATTGTAACAATACTTCTTTACTTTTCTACACCAGTCCAATTGCAATAAAGGCCTCCATGCTATTTGCCTTCTTAATTTCTTGTTGTAGCTGCATGCTAATTTTCTACATTCATGTATCCTTCTGAATATCAATATTTACAGGTTACATATCTTATTAAAAAATCTTCTACTTTTCTATTCTTGTGAGCAAATAACCACGTGTTTCCGTGTCATACTCTTTCTGACATCTTGTTGCCTATTCATTTAACCTAGCTATTTGGCTTCTTGGTGCTTGCCTCCCACCTAATTTTGTACCATCAGCAATTTTAGATGCATTATTCTGTCTCTCTGTCTAGATATAGACCACAGATTGTCAATAACTGAGGTCACTGCATTAATTCAACCCTCTACTTACAGCTTACCAAATTGAAATTGCCCCACTAATCCTGACTCTTTGTTTCCTTCTGTTAACCAATCGTGCTAATATGTTACTCCAAATCCATGATCCCTTATCCAGCAAAAATACTAAATGCCAAGGAAATCCAAGCATACTACATCTACTGGTTGCACTTTATCCTATTAATTACATCCCCATTAAAAAAATCCAATCAATTTTTCAACTATAATCTCACTTTTGTGAACTCATATTGACTTTGTTTGATCATGTTATGATCTTCTAAGTGCATTGTTAAGACTTAATAACAGATTCCAGCCCTTTTCTAAGGACTTATGTCAGGCTTACTGACCTGGCATTGCTTATTTTCTCTCTGTCTTCCTTTTTGAATAGCAGTATCACATTGCTAATTTCCAAGCTGCTGGGATTGTTCTAGAATCTAAGACATGCTGGAAAATAATCAGGCACATCTGTTATCTCAGCAGATACTTCTTTGGGGAAAACAGGATGTAGACCATAAGGTCCTGAGGATTTGTCAGATTTTAGTCCCATATGTTTCTCTGGAACTTTTTGTCTTCTGATATTAATTACATGAATTTTCTAATTCTTATTAACTCTAGGTTACCCTTTACTTGTGGAATATGACTTCTGCTTTCTACTGTGAAGACAGGCACAAAATATTTGTTCAAAGTCTTTGCTATTTCCTGCTTCTCCAAGATAATTTTTTATGTCCCTGCCTCTAAGGGACCAATGTTTGTTTCAGTTGTTCTTTTTTTCATGTCATTGTAAATACACTCATAATTTTCTTTATATGGACAGCTAGTTTACTCTCCTATTCTATTTTTCCCTTTGTATCAATTTTTGGTGGCCTTCCACTGGTTTCTAAAACAATTGAATCCTCAGACGTACTACCATTCTTTACAACACTAATAGTTTTTTCTTTTAATCTAATAATGACTTTAACTTCCCGAGTATGCCAAAAAGGGATCTTTCTTGCTAAATCATTATCTTCTAACAAGATCCAATTTGTTGAACAATTTAAATTAAAAAAAATCACTGCTTTTTTATACTATGCCCTTATATCTATGTAATTTGTTTTGCTTAAATTTAAAACATTTATGTATGATTAGATTATGCCATTTTCAACATACTATAGATTATCGTATAATTGTATTATGATCACTATTTCTCACTAAATAATTAACTGTGAGATAAATCATTGACTCTCTCACATTGCATAATATTAGAGCTAAATACTTTAATCCAAGTTCTGTAATATATTACTGTAGGAAACTGGCACAAAAGCAATCTACAAAGTCAACTTCCAGATTATGTTTGCCAATTGACCCAGACTATATGAAGGAAAAAGAAATTTTGAATTAATATTTACCACAAGCTCCAATAATTTCTTGTTGAATTTTCCATCCAACAGTATGATGATTGTTGGGGAGTTACAAAATACTTCTTCTGGTGCTTTTTCTTTTCCATGCTTTCATGGCAAGTGGGTGTTGCCGTCAAGATGATGATGTGGAGGTGCCAGTGTTAGACTGGGGTGGACAAGGTCAGAAATCACATGACACCAGGTTATGATCCAACAGGTTTATCTGAAAACACAAGCTTGTGTTTTCAAATAAACCTGTTAGACTATAACCTGGTATCATAACTTAGAGATTAAGAGTCAATTACAATGCGGAACATTATTTTTGATCCTTGATATTGTGACAGCCTTTGACCAGAAAGCAAAGACAGTAAGGAAAAAATTTAATCACTTTAAAATGTTTCGTAAATCTGTAATTCTTCGTAAAATGTTTGAGAAGAATTCTAAGTATTTTATCCTTGACAAGGGGATCGATTGTAAGTTTTCAATAATCAATAGAAACCAGTCCATGTGACTAGTCAACTCTTTACCTGAAAGCAGACCATTGAGGAATATGTTAAAATACTGACGTTTTGCAGCGGAAAAACAAAGAGGCAAAAGAGCAGCGAGGATGCAGTCAGCAAGGCAATTCGGAGAGCTAGATTTCTGAGCAGAGAAGCTTGTTTAATACAGCTGCTGCTTTTTCTTTCAGTTCTGAGTCATTGAATGGCTGAAACCATCATACCATGTGAAGGTAAAGGTAATTCTAATAGGTACGCAATGACAAGACTAATTGGAGATGGGAGTTGACCATGCATCTTGTAGATGGAGTACACTAGTACTTCCAAGCAACAATGGCAGAGGGACTGAATGTTTGTGGATATGATACCAAACAAGCGAGCTGCATTGTCCAAACTTGGAAGAATAATGAGCAAGGTAGATCAAGCAGCAGTGCTTCTCAATAACTACTGAATGGGCTGCAAACCCTTGTGTATGTATGCTAGTCATGCTTCATGTTTGACTACACTGGAAGGCAGTACAGGAGCCCATCAAGTCAATGATTGTTCTCATAATCCTGGCAGATTGCATGTGATGTTTACTGCCCCACAAAACAATGCAGTCAATACAACTTTCACTATTAGTTACTAAAAGCTGCATTTCCCAACAGCTGTCTGCTGTTAAAAGTGTCCATAATGTTGTACCATTTCCCGAGCTACTCAATGAAAGTAAATATAAAACTAAACTTGTATACTGAGACTGTAAGGGGATATATTAGGCCAGTTGATCAAGCAAGTTAATTTTAAGCAGTGCCTTAAATAGAAAGTTGTACTATAGAAATAACGGGGCCTATGGGAAAAGCAGAGTTGAGGCAGACCACCAAAAAATATCACTCAAAATTGCTCAAAAATCACTCAAAAGCCTAACATAAATGATAGCACAGTTTGAATGATTTTTAATTCATATCTAATGAAATAAAAGTAAATTTAACACCTTACCTTAAAAAATGTCAAGATGACTTGATGGGGGAGGAGGTTTTGAGGTTGCTCTGTTGTTAATGTAGGGGCTGAGGGTGGTCATCATCATCATTATCACCTTAAGGTGCAGTTGTGGTTGCAGGGTTAGGGTGATAAATAATTAATCCAGAAGTGGTAGCTGTGGTTCATTGTCTTCAGACTGTTTCTTGGGGGTTGGTTTAAAAAAGACATCCATTTTTTGCTGTTTTGCCCCTTTTCTTCTTTTGTGAAGAAGCTGTTCATAGGGTGCCAAATAAGATCTTATTCCACGAACTGCTGCTGGGTTCAGCATTGTAATCATTGTCCTCTAAGAGCTGCAACTTCTTCTCAATTTCCCTTAGGATAGAAGACAAAACAGAAGTGGAAAACTCTTGTGGTACTGCATCCTGGACTTCATCTTCTTCATCTCCAGCTTCCACTTCCCCCTCAGCGACAAGTTGTTGTAGATCAGCTGTAGAGAGGTCTTCACAGCGGGACTCAAGGAGCTCTTCAACATCCTCACTCTCCACTTCTTCAAATCCAACTTGCTTTGCAAGATCAACACAATATTCTTTGATTCTTAGGAGCTCCTCTGATGGATCAAAGCCTTTAAAATCTTGAAAAAAATCTGGGGGAAGCTTCTGCCAAACTGCATGCAAGCAGTCCTTAGTGACATCACCCCAGGCCACAACGATAATGTCAATTGCATTCTTGATGTTAAAGCTTTTCCAAAATTGAAGAACACTGTCCCTAACCCACTGAGCGGCTGCAATCAGCTTCTTAAAAAGGTGCCTCAAATAATAAACTTTAAAAGCTGCTATTGCACACTGGTCCATGGTTTGAAGGACAGAGGTTGTGTCTGAGGATAGAAATAGCACATTGATGTTTTCAGAAAGCTCACCAATGGTGCATTATCCAGGATGAGGAGAATCTTGAAATCCAATTTGCTTTTCCTGCAATACTTTCTAAAAACATCTTCCAAAACATCAACAATAATATCAGAAAAAAATTGCCCCTTCATCCTACTTCTTTTGCTTGACCTAAAGTGTAGAGTAGACTTAAGGTAACCTTTCAAGGCTTGCAGGCTGGCAGGGTGGTACACCACCACAGGCTTAAGCTTTAAGTCTCCACTGGCATTGGCACCCAGCAGCACAGTCATATGATCCTTTGCCACTTAAAGCCTGGTACATGTGCTTCATTTATAGAAATGTAGGTTCTTGTTGGCATTCGCTTCCAGTATAATACTATCTCATCCAAACTGAAAATTTGATCTTTGCAGCCTTCTTCATCAAGTTGTTTTTTACTATGGGAGGAAATGCCATTGCTTGCTTCTTGGCTGCACTGGCAGCTTAACCGTACAATTTTACATTATGAAAAACATAGCAGTTCTTAAAACCAGCAAACCAGCCACTGCTAGCATGAAAGACATTCTTGTCACTTTGTCCTTACATTTTTGCGGGAAACATGGCAGAATTTGCAAAAATAATGAAAATCATGGAGTATTGTACCTCTCACAGAAAGCGCTTCACAACAAAGTCTGCAAAGTGGTCACGTGATGTCGGCGCTGAGACTCTTTCAGCACTAACATTGCACGTATTCCGGACAAAGCCCGCAAAACGATGAAGTGATGTCGACGTGTATTCTTCCGCGCATCAATGGAATAGCCAACACAAATTCACATTTAAGAGATAGCGTTCCCCTATTCATCAGTCACTTTATAGCCAATTTGATTTGCTGGAACATGTGTTATAGCAGAACCGACTATTGACAGGTTTTTGGAGAGAAGATCAGAGCTTAGGGATTGACATTAATAATGGAGTGATAAATATAGATAAGTACGAGGCCAGAATTGGAGGAAGCTGGAGATCCCCTCACAAGTAATAAATGTGAGGCTGAAGCATTAAAAGGTGCAATGTGATCTGAATGAATTGTATTTGGCTTCTGGCTGGTACTGGAAAGTATCAATAGATATGGGGTACAGTCCTGAAGATGCATTTGACACAACACTTCCCCCTGGATTGTGGTAAAATTAGCTTAGAAAGAGAAAGCAGACTGGGACATGAAGGAAATATGCTCCCAAGATCAGACAAGATTAGCAGCCCTAAATAGCAGAGTCATTTTCCCCTTCAACTCCCAAACCAAATGAACTGTGAAGACTTTAGATGGCATGGGATGCCTTAATTAATATACATGGGTTATTCCCGATGCTATTATAAATGCAACTGTGATAACAAGCCTAAAATATGCTTGTGCTTTTTCAACAGATCACATGCTTTCAAAGCATATATCACAGCATTCATGCTGAAATGCAAATACTTGAGTATTCATTTTTGTAAAAATAAAGACAATAAGATCATAAGCTAAGGAGCAGCAATAGGCCATTTGGCCCATCAAGAACTGTCTGCCATTCAATTATATCATGACTGGTCTAATAATCCCCAGCTTTCCTATGTTATCCACATAGCCCTTGATCCTCTTAATGATTAGAAATCCTCTATCTCTTCCTTGAATATATTTAATGATCCAGCATTGACAGCCCTCTGTGGCAAAGAATTCCACAGGTTCATCATCCTCTGAGAGGAAAGGCTCCTCTTCATCTCTGTTTTAAATGGACGATCCCTTATTCTGAGATTATACTTCTAATTCTAGCCTCCCACAAGGGGAAACAACTCAATATTTACCCTGTCAAGCACACTAAGAATCTCACATGTTTCAATAAGGTTGCCTCTCATTCTTCTAAACTCCAATAAGTACAAGCCCAATCCACGCAACCATTCCTCATAATAAAATCCGTCCATACCTAGGTGCAAACTACTGAAGCTTCTCTGGATTGCGTCCAAAGTCAGTATATCTTTCCTTGGATAAGGAGGCCAAACATTTTATCAGAACTCCAGCTGTGGCCTGACCAATGCCTTGTATAGGTTTGTCAAGACCTCCCTCTTTTCATACGCCATTCCCTTTGAAATAAAGGCCAACATTCCAATTGCCTTCTCTATTACCTGCTGAACTTGAATGCTAGTTTTTTTTATGATTCATGCATGAGGAACTACAAATCCCTCTATACTGCAGCATTTTTTAAAGTCTTTCTCCATTTAAACTTTATTCAGCTCTTTCTATTCTTTCCGCCGAAGTGCATAACCTCACATTTTTCTACATTTTGTTTAATCTGCCAAGTTTTTGCCCGCTCACTGAACCTATCCATATCCATCTGTGGATTCCCTGTGCCATCTTCACTACTTGCCTTTCCACCTACTTTTGTGACATCCACAAACTTGGCTACTATAAATTCTCATCCATTATCCATGCCATTGAGATAAATTGTAAATAATTCAGTTCCCTGCCCTGATCACTATGGCATTCCAATACCTGCAAGTGGCCATCCTGAAAATGTCCCATTTATCTCAACACTCTGTCTTCTGTTAGTTAGCCAATTATCTATTCATGCTCATATATTTGATCTACTGGTTCTCCTTTATCTATCCTGTTTGTTACTTCCTCAAAGATGATTTCCCCTTTATGAAGCCACAGTGACTCTGTTTGATTACATTATGTGTATCTGAAAACTTTTCTGCAATGACAGATATTATGCTAACTGGCCCATAGTTGCCTGTTAATTTTTTTGTCTCTCTCCCTTTTGATTAAGTGTGTTACATTGGCAGTTTTCCAATATCCTGAGACTTATCTGAATCTAAGGATTCTTGGACGATTACCTACAATCATCATCATCATCATCTTTGTCACTGGCAGTCCCTCGCGGACAAGGATGACACTCTTTCACTCTCAGGATGAGTCCATGGGTGGCTGTACGGATGGATGTGACTGCTGCAGGGTCTGTTACACTTGGGGTAGAAGATGGTCATGGAAAGGGGTGGTTGGGGCGTTGGTGTGGCAACGTTCTCCTTTCACTGTTTTTACCTGGCTTGCCTTTTTCCCGACGGCAGGTCTTGAGGTGCTCGAAGCCTTTCCAGATGCTGCTCCTCTACTTTGGAAGGTCTTGGGCCAGTGATTCCCAGGTGTCTGTGGGAATACTGCACTTCGCTAGTGAGGCCTTGATGCACTGATGCGCCTGCGTCTACCTGGGGCTCACCTGCCATTTCGAATCTGGGAGTAGGGCACCTGCTTGTGGAGTCTTATGTAAGTCATGTGGATAGCATGCCCAGTCCATCCAGTTGATCAAGTGAGGTCACTGCCTTGATGCTGGGGATGTTGGAGTGGTCAAGAAGACTGGCTTTTGGGGCGACTTTCTTCCCAGCAGATTTTCAGGATCTTGCGCAGGCAGCATTGGTGGTACTGCTTCAGTGCCTTCAGGTGACTGTCCATTTTTAGAGCCATATGGGAGGGCAGGAACCACCAGGGCTCTGTAAACCCTGATCTTGGTGTCAGATCTGATGTTGTTGTCCTCGAACACTCTTTTCCTTAGGCAGCCAAAGGCTGCGCTAGCACACTGGAGGCGGTGCTTGATCCCTTCATCAATAGATGCTTTGACCAACAGGATAATTACAAGGTATTGGAAGTGGTCAACATTCTCTAAAGTCTCCCTGCGGACTTTGACGATCAGGGATTCACTCCACAATGCCAGGGCAGGTTAGTGGAGAACCTTCGTCTTTGTTCAGGACAGGACCCATGTTCTCATATGCCTCTGTAAAGGTGCTGATGATGGCCTGGATGGTTACTACCACAATCACTACCATTACATCAATGATCGACTGCGGCAACTTCCTATGCTATCCTAGGATGCAACTCATCAGGTCCAAGAATATTTCAGCCATTAGCTTCATTAGTTTATCTAGAACGTTTTCTCTAGAGATAGTTACTGTGTTTATTCCCCACCCCACCCCCACCACCACTTTAGCCCCTTAATTATTTAATATTTGGAAATCTAGTAGTATCATCTACCATAAAAGCTGATGCAAAGTATTTATTCAAATATTCTGTCATTTCTTGGCTTCCCATGATCACTTCCCTAGCCTCATTCTCTGAGGGGGCAATATTCACTGTTGCCTCTTTTTCTTTTTTACATTCTTAAACAAGCTCTTTCTATCTGTTTTGGTGTTTCTTAGTAGTTTTCCCTCACAGTGAACTTGCTCCATCTTTAGACAACAAGGTGCAGGGCTGGATGAACACAGCAGGCCAAGCAGCATCACAGGAGCAGAAAGGCTGACGTTTCGGGCCTAGACCCTTCATCAGAAAAGGGGGAGGGGAAGGGGGTTCTGAAATAAATAGGGAGAGAGTGGGAGGCGGATAGAAGAGGGCTAGAGGAGAGGATAGGTGGAGAGGAAACAAACAGGTCGAAGAGGCGGGGATGGAGCCAGTAAAGGTGAGTGTAGGTAGGGAGTTA
>NC_063333.1:106538804-106576470 GCF_021869965.1 Rhincodon typus | reverse complement strand
TCCGCCTCCCACTCTCTCCCTATTTATTTCAAAACCCCCTTCCCCTCCCCCTTTTCTGATGAAGGGTCTAGGCCCGAAACGTCAGCCTCTCTGCTCCTATGATGCTGCTTGGCCTGCTGTGTTCATCCAGCCCTGCACCTTGTTGTCTCGGATTCTCCAGCATCTGCAGTTCCTACTATCTTTGCTCCATCTTTATTTCCTTTTTGATCATCTTTCGTAGGCTTGAATAACTTTTCCAATGCTCTGATTTATAACCAATCTTTGCCACATTGTATGTTTTTAATTTGAATTTGACACTGTCTTTACTTTCCTTTAGTTAACCATGGTTAGTTTATCCCCTTCTTAGAATCCTATTTCCTCACTTAGATATATTTTTGCTGTGAAACATGAACTTTTTGTAAAATGTCTACCATTGTTTTTCAACCTTCTTTTCTGCTGAACTTCATTTTCACTTCAGCCAACTCTGCCCTCTATCCCATGTAATTACCCTTATTTAAGTTTAGCAAAGCTGTTTCCAACTGAAGTTTCTTACTCTCAAAGTTAATGTTAAATTCTACCACATTACAATCAGGATTTCTGAGAGGATCTTTTACTCTGAAATCACTTATTAGACCTGTCTCATTGCACATTACCAGATCCAAACTAGTCTGAGCTCTGGTTGGATCCACGACATATTGTTATAGGAAATTGTCCTAAATATATTCTATGAATTCTTCTTTGTGGCTGCCTCTGCCAATTTGGTTTTCCCAAGTTGCATGAAGATTAAAGTTACCCATAATTAATGTACTGCCTTTTTTACATGCCCTTATTTTCTGCTGATTTATTCTCTGTCTTACAGAACAGCCACTATTAGTGGACTGCTACTATTAGTGAACAGCTATTATTAGTATAGACTGGTCCCATTAGTGTCTTTTTCCTCTTGTTATTTCTTACCTCCACCAAAATGGATTCTACATCATGCAATCCAAGAGCATTTCTTGCTAATGTAGTAATTCCACCTCATATTAATAAAGCCAAAGTATTGCCACCGGTTGACAGTGAGGAAAAGTTAACTTGGACAGTAAAGTGATGGCAAACAGCTTTACCTGAATTTTTTCTCATTCTCTCCACTACTCAACCCAATTCTGGATGAAACTATGGAGGGAAAATCTTTCCCCATAATGAAAGATCAAACTCAAATGTTAGTGAGGAGTTAATCAATTCTGTCTGACATGGTGAATGGTGTCACATGACTTCTGAAGCTAATGAACTTGAACTATTACTTTGGAAACAACTTAATGTCGATCTCTTAGAAACTCTCCATATCCTATTATACAACTGGAAAAATTACACCAATCCCAACTCTTGGGTTCTTCCATTGTTAAGTAATAGGGACTGGACCTTACTGAAAAAATAATGACTACTAACATGCAACATCAATTAGCAGCTTCACAGACATGCCATGAGTTATGAATTCCCAGAATCTGTTGCTTACTTTACATTTCTTTTGTTTCATACAGCTAACAGATCAGATCTAAATTTGGTAGTCCTATCATAACCAGTTGTAAGTGGTGGACAATTAAACAAGCAACTGGAGGAGATGGAGGCTCCACAAGTACCGTCAATCTCAAGGGGGAGCCCAGCATTTCATTTCAAAAGACAAGGTTTGAAACATTGCATCCACCTTCAGCCAAAAGTGCCAAGTGGTTGATTCATTGCAGCCTCTTCAGGAGGTCCATAGCACCACAGATGTCAGTCTTCAATTAATTTAATTCACTCCTCATTATGTCAAGGCTTAGCTGAAATTGTTGACTCCTGCACAGACTACTGTTGTTTCTGACAACATTCGAGCAATAGTATGGTATTGCAATTTGCAATAAGCAATAGTATGCTCCATTACTTGCTGCTCCTTGAGCCAAGCTGTTCCAATAGAACTACAACACCGATATCTAACTGCCAACATAAATAACTGCAAGGTATATCCTTTCCATTAAAAACAGAACAAATTCAACTTGGTCAATTGCCAATCCTTCAGTTTACTCTCGATCAGCAGTAAAATGACAAAAGTGCTCTCAAGTGCACTTGCTTAGCAATAACCCGTTCACTGGTGCTTAGATTGGCTTTCATCAAGGCCATTCTGCTGCTGACCTTAATACAGCAGTAATAGTCAAAACATGGGTGAGGTGAAAATGACTGCCTTTGACATCAAGGCAGTATTTGGCAGTGTATGGCATGAATGAGCCCCAGCATAATTGTGATCAATTTTGTTTAATTATTTTGTTAAGCATTTTGATTTGCAATTAAGCCAACTCTTTTATTTTATTTTTATTTTGACTGTATTTTAACTGCAGTGTAAAACTAATGGGTGTTTTACTTAAAGTCCAGTAGTTTGACCAATCGAATTGCAACTGAAATGTAATGCCTTAACCTTTAAAATTAGAAAACATTAGGGTCTAGGCTACCTTCTGAACATATTTTGAAGGGGTTTGATCTGATCCATAAAAACATATAGTGACAACTTTTAAAATTTTCAAATATCTGAATAAATAATAAATATAGTTTGATAGGCAGTTTAGAATCATAGAATTTTCTTTTGATTGATTTGTTTTCATTTCTGAATATTCATTATCAACTCTGTCCTTTAATAAAATTCCACAGTAGATGAATCTGTAACCTTACTAATTCCAACCAACATAGAACCAGCATCACATCAAAGGAGAAATTACCCTTAGGTAATGGTAATGCTATGAAAGACGCACCTGATACCAGGAACAATGTCAATACACTCTTCTACTTACTCATAGTATTCAGCAGCAGGATTGGATTTGTACTCATAATATTTTGTGGATGTGTTTTGCTGGATAAAGTTGTTGAAGTCAGAGCAATTGGGGCTATTCCAACTATTGTTGCAGTGGATCCAGGGTAGTTCCATGGTAAAAGATGCATATAAATAATAGAGCGCCCAGGCAATGATTACATTGTAATAGAAACCAACATACAGTGCAATCAGGATAACTGTGAAGCCAACACCTAAAATAAACAACAGAGAATCAATGTTTGATGTATATCTGCATTGTTATTTTAAAAGTAGAATCGAGCATCTTTCCTGTGAAAATAAAATTTTGACAATACTGCTCATTATACTGTAGATAAAGGTGACTCCAAACGTTGGTAACATAGAACAGCGTGGATAATGATTACAAGGGTGTAAACGAATCAAGGATATCAAACATGTCACAAATTTGCAAGCATTCTATAAGCAGTAACCGATGACTGAGTTAGATTGTTGTCATGAGATCACACCAGGATACATTTAAAACTACGTATGCTGTCAATATTATGGTGATTTTATTCCACTTGAAGTCTGTACAATGCGTGTAGCAACTAATTAGTGCAGATAGTGATTGCTAGTACACTTCAGGAGTAATGACATACCCCAGAGAATTAACAAACAGAAAAGCATTGCTGTAAGCTTATCAGGAAAAGATATGATTATTAAGAATATCATTATTCAGTATTATTTGTGCTATCACATATCAATAAACGTGTGTTACTTCAGTTCATATTGCTTCACAGATAGAACATACAAAGAACATAGTACAGTGCAGCACAGTACAAGCCCTTCGGCCCATAATGTTGTGCCGACATATTATCCAACTCGAAGATCAAACTACCTTGCATATCCTACATTTCACTATTATCCATGTGCCTATCCAAGAGTTGCTTAAATGTCCCTCATGTATCTGACTCCACTACCACGGCCGGCAGCGCATTCCACGCATCCACCACTCTCTGTGTAAAGAACCTACCTCTGACATCTCCCCTATACCTTCCTCCAATCACCTTAAAATTATGCCCCCTCGTAATAGTCATTTCCACCCTGGGAAAAAGTCTCTGGGTATCCACTCTATCTATGCCTCTTATCATCTTGTACACCTCTATTAAGTCACCTCTTATCCTTCTTTGTTCCAATGAGAAAAGCCCTAGCTTCCTCAACCTTTCCTCGTAAGACCTGCCCTCCAGTCCTGGCAGCATCCTGGTAAATCTCCTCTGCACCCTCTCTAAAGCTTCCACATCCTTCCTATAATGAGGAGACCAGAACTGAACACAATATTCCAAGTGTGGTCTAACCAGGGTTTTATAGAGCTGCTGCTTAATTTCGCAGCTCTTAAACTCAATTCCCCTGCCAATGAAAGTCAACATACCATACGCCTTCTTAACAACCCTATCAACTTAGGTAGCAACTTTGAGGGATCTCTGGACGTGGACCCCAAGATCCCTCTGTTCCTCCACACTGCCGAGAGTCCTGCCATTAACCCTGTATTCTACATTCAAATTCGACCTTCCAGAATGAATCACTTCACACTTTTCTGGGTTGAATTCCATCTGCCACTTCTTTGCCCTGCATCCTGTCAATGTCCCGTTGCAACCTACAACAGCCCTCCATGCTGTCCACAACTCCACCAACCTTCGTGTCAGCGGCAAACTTACTAACTCACACTTCCACTTCCTCATCCAAGTCATTTATAAAGATCACAAAGAGCAGAGGTCCCAGAACAGATCCCTGCGGAACACCACTGGTCACCCAGCTCCAGGCTGAATACTTTACATCTACTACCACCCTCTGCCTTCTATTGGACTGCCAATTCTGTATCCAGACAGCCAAATTTCCCTGAATCCCATGCCTCCTAACTTTCTGAATGACCTTACCATGGGGAACCTTATCAAATGCCTTGCTAAAATCCATATACAGCACATCCATTGCTTGACCTTCATCAACGTGTTTTGTCATATCCTCAAAGAATAAGGCTTGTGAGGCATGACCTGCCCCTCACAAAGCCATGCTGACTATTTCTAATCAAACTGTGCTTTTCCAAACAATCATAAATACTATCTCTCAGAATCCTCTCCAATAGAAGTAAGACTAACTGGTCTGTAATTTCCAGGATTATCCCTATTCCCTTTCTTGAACAAGGGAATAACATTTGCCACCCTCCAATCATCTGGTACTACTCCAGTGGACAGTGAGGACGAAAAGATCATCGCCAAAGGCGCAGCAATCTCTTCCCTCACTTCCTGTAGCACCCTTGGGCATATCCTGTCTGGCCCAGGGGACTTATCTATCCTCACGTTTTTCAAAATTTCTAGCACATTCTCCTTCCTAACATCAACCTGTTCGAACATATCAGCCTGTTTCATGCTGTCCTCACAAACGTCAAGGTCCCTCTCACTGGTGAATACTGAAACAATGTATTCATTAAGGACCTCCCCTACCTCCTCTGACTCCGCGCACAAGTTCCCTCCACCATCCATGATCAGCCCTACCCTCACTCTGGCCATCCTCTTGTTCCTCACATAAGTATAGAACCCCTTGGGGCTTTCCTTAATCCTACCCGCCAAGGCTTTTTCATACCCTTTTCTCGCTCTCCTAAGTCCATTCTTCAGTTCCTTCCTGGCTACCTTGTAACCCTCTAGAGCCCTGTCCAATCTTTGCTTCCTCAAACTTAAGTAAGCTTCCTTCTTCCTCTTGACTAGAGGTTCCACATGTCTTGTCATCTTCCTTCACCTTACCATCCCTTTCTTGCCTCAGAGGGACAAACCTATCCAGTACTCGTAGCAACTGCTCCCTAAACAACCTTCACATTTCTGTCGTGCATTTCCCTGAGAACATCTGTTCCCAATTTATGCTCCGCAGTTCTTGCCTAACAGCATTGTAATTCCCTCTCCCGAATTAAATACTTTCCCATACCGTCTGCTCTTATCGCTCTCTATGACAATAGTAACGATCAGGGAATTGTGATCACTATCACCAAAATCCTCTCCCACCGAGAGATCTGACACCTGGCATGGTTCATTGCCAAGCACCAAATCCAATTTGGCTTCCCCTCTAGTCGGCCAATCTACATATTGAGTCAGAAATCCTTCCTGGACACACCTGACAAAACCTGCTCCATCCAAACTATTTAAACTAAGGAGGTTCCAGTCTATGTTAGGGATGTTGAAGTCACCCATGACAACAACCCTATTACTTCTGCGCCTTTCCAAAATCTGCCTCCCAATATGTTCCTCAGTGTCTCTGTTGCTACTGGGGGATCTATAGAAAACTCCCAATAAAGTGACTGTTCCTTTCCTGTTTCTTACTTCCAGCCATACTGACTCAGTGGACAAATCCTCCTTGACGACCTCCTTTTCTGCAACCATGATACCATCCCTGACTAGCAATGCCACTCACCCACCTCTTTTACCTCCCTCTCTATTTCTTTTGAAACATCTAAACCCCAGAGCATCCAAAAACCATTCCTGCCCCTGTGTTATCCAAGTTTCCATAATGGCCACAACATCGTAGCTCCAAGTACTGATCCATGCTCTAAGTTGATCACCCTTATTCCTGACACTTCTTGTGTTAAAATGGACACACTTCAACCCGTCACACTGATGGCAACTTTGCCCTATCAACTGTCTATCCTTCCTCACAGACTCTCTGCATGCTGCATCTGCCTGTACACTAGCTACCCATCCTTTGATCCGTAGCTGTGGTTCCCATCTCCCTGCCAAACTGGTTTAAACCCTCCTGAAGAGCTCTAGCAAACTTCCCGCCCAGGATATTGGTGCCCCTCCAGTTCAGGTGCAACCCATCCTTCTTGTACAGGTCCCACCTTCCCCAGAAGGTATTCCTATGATCCACATATCTGAAGCCCTCCCTCCTACACCAGCTCTGTAGCCACGTGTTCAGCTGCATTCTCTCTCTGTTCCTAGCCTCACTAGCCCGTGGCACTGGTAGTAATCCTGAGATTACCACTCTGCTCGTCCTGACTTTTAGCTTCCAACCAAACTCCCTATATTCACTTTTCAGGTCCTTGTCCCTTTTCTTAGCTATGTCATTGGTACTGCTGTGTCATGACTTCTGGCTGCTCACCCTCCCCCTTAAGAATCTTGTAGACTCAATCCGAGACATCCCTGACCTGGCACCCGGGAGGCAACATACCATCCGGGAGTCTTGATTGGTACCACAGAATCTCCTGTCTGTTCTCCCAACCATTGAATCTCTATTGCTCTCCTATTCTTCCCCCTTTCCTTCTGAGTCACAGAGCCAGGCTGAGTGCCAGAGACCTCGCCACTGTGGCTTTCCCCTGGTAGGCCGTCCCCCCCTCAACAGTACCCAAAGCAATAAAGTTATTATTGAGGGGAATGGCCACAGGGGATCCCTGCACTGTCCGCCTATTCCCTTTCCCTCTCTTGACGGTCACCCAGCTACCTTTATCCTGTAACTTGTTCTGATAGGGCATGCATGAGCATACGATTTGTATTGTGGCTGTTATAAAGCACATCATTTACATCATTTCTATTACTACAAGAATATTACTTAAATTGCATAATGCCTCAGAAAAGCTTCCTTGTTGGTTCAGGGCTATAGTGGAATTATGTTCTTGTTTTCAATTTATCACATTTTTCTGTTCAGTCTTCTATGCTGAGTCAATATTGCAGAAGGAAATTTGAAAGCAAACAATGGCTGTGGTAAACTTTTTTTTATTAACAAATGTTAAATTATTACGTTCTATGTCTCCTTACATGTTGCATTTAAACCTAAAGGCACAATATATGGGATTTATTTATAGAATGTTGATCCTTGATGTCTAAATTATATTCAGACATAATTATATAATTATATACACAGACAATAGAAAATGATTTACAAATACAATATTCTCTAAAATTATTTTGATTTTAACTAGTTTGGACCAGCATCAGATTTACAATGAGGCATTTTGACTTTGATTTCAATGTTCTCTGATAAACATCATCAAATAGATATTTGTGTATAATATTTATCGCAACCGAACTACAAAAATCCTGAACCAAAAGGTTTGTTGATGTTTTTAGAGAACCAATCTATTCATGAAAGAAAGATTGTTATAGGTACTGAAAAAGCCTTTTGATGACAGCTGGGACTTCTAAGAATATTTTGCACATTGACGTTATTAGAGGATGTTTTCAGAGTTTCTCCTTGTAGAGATTCCGTATTCGAAATTTGCCCCTGTACCATGAAATGGTGAACACATTTGCTGTCTTACTTGAAGCACAGAGAAAACTGGCAATCGGTGCAGCTAATTCCTCAAAGAAACACATGGGATTTTTGTAATAGAAATGTCCACTGAACTCCAAGTGTCTTCAGCAAGCCCTTGCATCTCAACTATCTGATTTGTCCCCACACTGACACACAGGATAAACTGCTCTTAAATACTGTCTCACTTGTTAACTGAAAGCCCTGAGAAAATCTGCATTTGGTTTTAAACATTGAGTGTAAAAAAGTTTGAGTAACTGTACAACAGTCCAAACTGTGACATCTATGAAGCAATATTTACAATGTACAAGCTTCAACATTGAAAGTTCTCAGGTTATCTATCACCTGCTGATAATGAAATTAGCATCAAGAAATATTCTGCTTTAATGGTGTAAACCTGAAACTTTTGCAAGACATAATAGCTCTGTAGCGTAAAAACTGGAATAGTGGTAATAGTACCGTAAAAACTCAGCCAAATGGTACACTAGAATTTTACTGTTTCTGTTTTCTTTGCCCCTTCTCAAAATATACTGATTCATGGTAAACAATGCTGCCAGTGTACCAAGCAACATTGCTCATCTTATTAGTGTAGACAGAGGCTTCTTCCTGGGACAAGCCACAATCATTTTTACTGGCAGTGACACCTGCATTTTCTGAAACACGCAGTAAGAAGTAGGGGACAAAAACAGAAATTGCTCATATATGGTGTATTCACATATACCACCTGTTAACTACAAATCAGTTCTGAAGAAGGGTCACTGGACTTGAAATGTTAACTCTGCTTTCTCTCCACAGATGCTGCGAGACCTTTCTCCATAACTTCTGCTTTTGTTTCAGATTTCCAGCATCTGCGTGATCGGGAATGGAAATCCGAACTGATATGAATTCCATTCATTTTAGAAGTCTGATTAATGAATGCAAAACAGCCGCTTACCTTTAAATATGGGGCAGATCTTCCAAACTCCTGCAGCTCCTTCCCTGTTGTACTGTCCCAGTGCCAATTCCATGTAAAATAGTGGCATTCCAGCAATGAACATAAAGAACAAGTAAGGAACGAGAAATGCCCCTGCAGAAAATCAAAGCAGTTTTCAGTATCCAGTATGAGCGAAAAAAGTCGAGTTGTAGATGTACACTTACATGATCCTTTGTGTCTAGCCCTGGATTAAGACCCGTATTGGAAACAGAGAGCACCCATATAGGACATGAATAGTTAGTGTGTTTTCACTTTTTTCATTCACTAACTTGAGTTGCAAAAAGCTTTGCCATTATTTGATATGTCTATGAATTACTTAGCCATGTTTGCAATTAATAATTTAATCTATGAACAGAATGCACAGGGAAATGCGCAGAATAGGCGGAAAATGAGTGCGTGGGGTGCGGGGGTGGTGGGGAACGATACAGTCTGGTTGCGCTGTCTAGTTTTTATTTAACCGATGGGATTAAAGAGCAAAACTATCAACGATTTCTATCACTGCAATCCACTCAACCTGGAGTCAACACACACGCAGCCTGAAATATTGTTAACACGGCTTAAGACTGATGCATGCTTGCTGAGGAGAAAAAGAAAGAACAAGAAATCAAGCCCACTCCCCCCTACCCCACCCCCCAGGGAAACAGAAATGCAGTAAGTCGTTGGTGCTGCATTGGGCGCTCCTACCTCCGCCGTTGCGATAACAAAGATAAGGGAATCTCCAGACATTGGCCAGGTCCACGGCAAAACCAACAACTGAGAGCAGGAAATCGATCTTCTTCGCCCAGGTCTCCCTGTTCACAGGCTCATCCTCTCCTCCAGGAAGCTGGGAAGAGCTGAGCAGAGTGGAATTGGTGAACTGAACGCCGTTCTGTTCCTTTACCAGAATCAGCTCCACCTTCTTGGTCTCCATCCTGTTGAACTCTTGGACTGGAGCCACGACTGAAGACATCAGGCTGGGGAGTTTGCCTTTGATCATGGGAAGCCCTGCGCTCTTCCGATCTCAAACCAGCTCAAGTACTCGACTTGGCTCGGCTGTTTGTTTGAGCGGCACTAACAGCAGCAAATGTCTCAGCGTCACCGACTCAACCTCGAAAATAGGAGAAATCGGAACCACTACAAAATCAATCTATCGAGTCAATAAAAAAATCCAACAGATCAACTAAGAACGAAAAAGATAAACAGTAGATATGAAACGGTGATCATGAATGTTATTAATTAGGTTCTGGTGTGGCATTCGATTACTCGTACTGCAGTCTCTAAACGATTGATAACTATCAGTTCGTTTCTGGATTGTACATGAATAACTACTGTCCCCAGCCGTTTTCCATCCACTTTGATATGATGGTGCATATAGATTGCATTTCTGTTGTTTAGATTAACTCAATTATTGAAAAGGTTAGCAGTTTTATTCGATATACATGCCTCCTTCCATCTGTTTTGGAGCAAGATTGTAGCATCAATGTCGTAATAATTATACCTCAAAAAGTTCTTTCCAACAACTGCCGGCTTCAGCGGATTTGTTTTTCAAAGTATCCGGAATCCTGCCACTTCTAAAACATCTGAGAATGGCAACCTCACGATTACACCCGAAATACAAACTACATGAAATAAATACCCTCTTACGACACATATTTTGTTTTTTAGTTAATACAACCGTCATCCCGTTCAGCATGTGTTCTTATTCATTTTGCTTTTTTTAAGTTACACGATCAAAGTAAAACTTTGTCACAATAATACGCCAGCACTTTTTGTTAGCCCACCATCTTCTTCTTTCAGAGCTAAACTAAAGGAAAAAAAAACTTTAAAAAATCAGCGTTACCTGTTCAGTTATACAAGACTGGTCACAGTTACTGCGATATCTGTCTGATCTCCGGAGTTCAGTAAACACAGAGAATTGGCAGAGGTGGCAAAACGAAACCGGGAGGACAGTTAGGCCCTGGGCTAGAGTTAGGCAGCAAGCACCTCACTGCCAGACTGAAGGTAATGAGAAAAACGGACGACGGCTCCCAAATCTACCGGCGCTAGTTTCAGATTTACAGGGTCGCACTGAAGAGACCAAGTTATGCCGTCTGAGAATGAGAGCTCGATTTGAATGGTTTGCTGATCGGGAGGGGCTGGACTGTCAAGCAGACACTCAAAAATTGGAAGAAGTCCAGTGCCGTTCATTGTTTCCGTAGGACAGCGTTTAACACAAGTTAATTCCCTCTACTTAGAATGTATAGCCCAGCATCTCCTGGTCATGCGTCAGGACTGACAGGTACGAATCAAGGCTGTGTGTTTTCCGTTATTTGCGTCTTCTTATTGGCTTTATATATGTAAGGTATTATTTAATCTCACTATATTTGCTTTTAACTTGAAACCCAGGATTGAAATATAGATTTAAAAATCTCAAAATACTGCGTGGATTGGAAGTTTGAAATTAATACAAAAAAATGTTCGTCACAGTCAGTAAGTCAGGGAGCCTCTGTAAGGAAGTGGATAATTCAGAACAATTCACTACGGAGAAAAAGGTATAAGCCTACAAACTTCATATAAACATATCTGCAATTTATGAAAGAATATATCGTTTATAATGATATTTTTTCATTTTTTCAAACTTCATTTTCAAATTTTTTATCAATCGCCAATACACATTTTAACTATGCTTTTCTCCATTTAGAATCCCAATTTGGAGTAAGTTTCGGAAAAATCATTATATG
The DNA here is from genome assembly GCF_021869965.1 of Rhincodon typus. Taxonomy (NCBI): domain Eukaryota; kingdom Metazoa; phylum Chordata; class Chondrichthyes; order Orectolobiformes; family Rhincodontidae; genus Rhincodon; species Rhincodon typus. Next base: position 106,564,757 of record NC_063333.1, on the reverse strand, counting down.
ATGGATTAATAAGTCATGAGTCTCTAGAAGCTTTAACATGTCCCAAGTCTTTCAATGCATAGAAGAGTAGGCGCGGGCAATGTGCACCAATTGACCACGCTTATTGTTTCAAACCTGGTTAATTTTAAAAGCGGAAACATTTTTGTTGTTTTGACAGCTCAGTAAACACGAGCAAAGAAAACGCATTTAAACTATCCCCTGAAGCAAAAAGATCGTTTCGCTCATTTTCGTTTATAGTATGTACATTTTTTCGAAGTGCGACCCTGCTGTTTGTAGAATGATATTAACCACAATTCCGAAAAGTATTATAAACCTTCCAAGACCTCGGGAGAGCAAAACTGCCTGTCTGGGTCAGGTGGTTCACAGCAAACTGCAAATACAAATTCATAGTGATTTTCCATCTTAAATTTCACCTAACAGCAAGAATATTTGAACATTGTAACATGAATTAGGTTATAATTTATATTCAATCCACCTTAACTGGTCTGCCTTAGAATTCTGTTTGTTGTGAGATTGGCAATAATGACATCCATCTGACAGAGAAATATTCACGGTCACGTCTAAACGGTCTGAACATTCAACACTCTGCCATTTTCATGATCACATTTTGTAAAGGTTTCGCATTGAGGATTTTGTATGGTTATATTATTCTTCATATTCCAGAAATCAGACAGACTGTGGCAGTTTGTGTAATAATCGTCGGCAAAATGGTGACTCGATTCATGGTACACACAGTCAGCGGAGGCTCTGGCAAGACGAGAACAGAAAGGAAACAAAATATCGCTAGTTTCTCTCTCTTTCCAGAACAGGCGGTTGAAACCCCACCCTGACAAGAGGCTAATTCTGTCTTAAAGATGTATCTCATTTCATGCGCGCCCCAGTTCTCTGAGAATGCTTGAACTTGAATGAAGCTTAGCGAGTGATTCCAAATGTTATGTATTTTTAAAGTTGCTTTGCGAGTTCACTTTCTAATCCAGACGAATTGACGATTAATTTATGACCGGAAAGCAAGAAGCATACCTGAGTGTGATCTAAGAATGTGCGCCATTGGTAATGTATTAAATGGTATTAAGATCCGCTCTTGGAGAAGTAGTTAGGATAAAAAGAAACATTGTTTGCATAAAGTCAATGTTTCTTGGAGGCGTGGTCTCTGACAGACCAACTGATGTTTACATTATGCATATAACATATAAATGGATGCAATTTACTACCTATACTAATTCAAGAGTGTAAAATAAATTTTAAGAAATCTAGAAGAGCCATTCAGCTCACCATAGATTCACATGTTAAGAAATATGCCCCTACGGTCCGTGTTTTGTAGCCTCCAATAATTCCAGGGAGTATGTTTTCATCGCTCTACCTAGGAGTTCATTCCATATGTTGATCAGTCTTTATGGGTAAAAAATAAGTCCTATCCCCATATTAATTTTTTTTACTGGTTTGAATCTATAATACCTCGTACAGTTACATTACGTTCATACTTGCCTCTATATTGTTTTGCTGTTAAATACCGTTACAAACATATTGCTCAAGTATTTTCTGCTGAGCTAAAAAGTCTCACATTTTTCCAACCTTTCAACAGAACTCTCGACATTGAGAGAACCACGTGAATTTTACCTTGTGCTTCTGGAGTCCAGCTGTGAAGGCTATACTGTTGCCTGATCAGAACACTGCATGATTTCTTCCAAATTATACTTTACAGTCTTAGCTTTCCTTCAGCGCGCTGTTTGCTCAGTTGATTGCTGACTTGTGGTGGATGGACATATGCAGTCCAGAAACTAAGATTTCTAAAATGCATCATTGTTTCTTCTTATAGGTAGTCGCCTAATATTTAGTTGTTGCATTTCGCCGACGTGCAGGTGTTGCCTCGTTCATTTCGTATTTTCTGAGCGTAATTAGAATCAACAGGTTTTTTTTTCATTCGGCAACGGAAACAATGGACGTGATTTTACGGTCCTTTGAACGGCGTGGTGGGCTGCGGGAAACCAGACTGGGAGGGTTTCCCGAGGTTTACCCTGACTCTCTCAAATTTTAGGCAATCTAGAAGTCGTGTCTGTCCATTGATTCCTTCAGTTTAACCACGACGTATGGCTTCTTTAATGTCTCTTAGGACTCTGGAGTAAACCTCATTCACGTCTAATGTTTTATTTGTTTCCCACTCCTTTAGTCCCTTACGACTTTATATCAAATTCATTAATCGTGTTTATGGAGGATATGTTGCTTATGTCATTTCCAGCGATGGAGGAAATTACCAGTTGTTTTATTTATTTTACAACCCATATGTTAATGAATAGAACACCCTTTATACTGATTTGAATCCATCTCACAATAATGGGAACAGGGCAGAAGAACCTAGATTCCCACATGATGAATGTGGGAAATTCACACTGGACTGGTAGAGTTGTATTCTCCAGCTAAAAATATGATTTTAAAAAACTGGAGCTATCAATCAGCACCTGGTACACCTTCCCACTTTCAATTGAGGTGAGTCTAGGCACTGGTCACTTAAAGATGAAATACCTAAATGATGTTGCAATGGGCAAGGTCACCCCCAATATTTGGTGGAAATGTGCTAATTTGAGCACCTTACTCTATTTTCCCAAAACTCTGTAGCCTGCCAGTCAATCAATTTCCCAGTCCTGTCAATAATTTGCCCTCAGTTTTGCACGCTTTACCTTTGTTAACAGCCTCTTATGTTGAACTTTATCAAATGCCTTCTCGAGTCTATATAAACAACATCCATTCATTTGCCTTGCCCACTACCTTCATTCACGCTTCAAAAATTTTGATGAGGTTTGTCAGGCATTACTTACCTGTCATGAATCCATGCCTGCTCTCTCTGATTAACTAAAAATGTTAAAGGTGTTCAGTTACCCTATCCTCAATTATAGACTCCACCAATTTCCCCATTACAGATGTTAGGCTAACTGGTCTGTAATTCCCTGGTTTTCGTCTTTCTTAAAAAGATTTCTGTTGGTGGTAGATGTCTGCACTGAATGCCATCCTAGCATTATGGCCTAGTACACTCAGGCATACAAGGGAATTTCAACAAAACATGGTGATGTGGTGGCTCAGTGATTAGCACTGCTGCCTCACAGCACCAGGGACCCGGGTTTGATTCCACCCTTGGGCGACTGTTTGTGTGGAGTTTGCACATTCTCCCCGTGTCTGCGGGGGTTTCCTCCCACAGTCCAAAGATGTGCAGGTTAGGTGGATTAGCTATGCTAAATTGCTCATAGTGTTCAGGGGATGTGTAGCTTAGGTGGGTCATAGGGGGATGGGTCTGGGTGGGATGGTCCAAGAGTCAGTGTGGACTTGTTGGGCCGAAGGGCCTGTTTCCACACTGTAGGGATTCTATTCTATTCAAAGTAATACAATTTCCTCTCTAAATTTCATTAACGCTAACACTCTGCTGCTGTGAGTATAATACCATCAGTTAGACTGTTGACTGCTCATGATACACATTCCTAGAATCTACATTCTGAGGACAGATTTCATTTAAGAGCAATATCTTAATATGAGTTTCTGGGTTCCTCCTGGGTGAATGGTCATAAATATTGAGAGGTGAATGGTGATCAGAAAACCAAAATTATGATTCTGCTGAAGGTGATGCTTGCACATGCTGAAAATCTGTTTTCAGATCATGTCTGGAAGATTAACTAAGATTATGTAGGTATAGTCACTCCTTTGGAATGAACAAAAAAGGGATTTACACATAGAGGCAAGAGGCATGGTTGAGATGTTAAATTAATAGTATGCATCTGTCTTTACCTATGAAGCAGATGTTGCTTACACCATGGAAGCTTTGTCACTTGAAGGATTTAAAATTGATAAGGAGACGGTATTGAATTAACTGTCAGTACTTAAATTTGATATACTTAAATTTGATATGGCACTGGGGCTAGATGAGATGCATCAAAGGATATCAAAGGAATTACGAGTGAAAATTGTAAAGGCACTGGTCACAATCTTTTAATCTTCCTTATATTTGAGGTCAGGTTGGAGGACTGGAGAATTGCAAACGTTCTTCCTCTGTTCAGAAAAAGGTTGTAAAAAATAGGCCCACTAACTATGGACCAGTCAGTAGTCTGATCTGTCTGTAATTACTGGGCCTAACTTTACAAACAATTTATCAAATTAGAACCAACAGTCACATGGAAAATGTGGACAGATGCAGCAGGATCAGCATGAAATTGTTAAGGGAATTTCACGAGTCCAAAAAACTTTGAAGAAGTATCAGAGAGGATTGGTGAGGGAAAAGCCATTGATATGGTGTACTTGAAATTCCAAAAGACATTTGATATGATGCCACACAACAGACTTGTGAGTAAGGGTATGTAGTTATGGAGAGCAGCAATATGGAATACAAGATTGGTTGAAGAATAGGAACAGAGAGTATTGCTTAATGGATATTTTCTAGGTCGGAAGAAAGTTTGTAGTAGAGTTCCTCAGGGGGTTGGTATTGGGACCTCTGCTTCTCCTGATAATTGTTAATAATCTAGATCTTTGTGTGCATGAACAATTTCAAAGTCTATGATGACACACATCTTGAAAGAATTGCAAACTGTGAGGACAGTGTAGACTTCAAAAGGACATAATGTATTGGTAGTGTGGGTGGATAGGTGACAGATAAAATTCAATGTGGAGAAGTGTGAGAACTTTGGTATAAACAACATAGAGAGACAGTATGAAAAGAGGGTGTGCAAGTGCAAAGAGACTTGGATGTAGATGTTACTAAGGAATACAGTATTCTAGGGCTTCACTAAATATTAGCTTAGAATAGAACAGCAGGAAAGTTATATTGAACATAAATAGGACACTGGATACACCTCAACTGAATCATTGTATTCAGTTCTGTGCACAACACAGTAAGGGAGCCATGAGAATGCATTGGAGAGAGTACAGAAAAGATTTACGCGTGTGGTTCCAGGGATTGTATGCTTCAGGCTGAGGGAATATTTTATAGAAGTTTTCACAGTTACAAGTGGTATGGACTGAATAGATAGAAACTATTCCCACTCATAAAAGGATTAAGAAATACAGGTAACAGTTTTGAAGTGTTTTGCAATAGAAGTAAATGCGAGATAAAACCTTTTCAACACAGCGAGTGCTGTAGGTTTGGAACTCACTGCCTGTAAGTATGATCGAGGTAAGTTCAATTGAGACATTAGATGATTATTTAACAAGAAGCAACATCATGCAGGGTTATGGGGATAAAGGTAGACATTTGGCAGTAAGTTAAAATATTCTGAGGGTCATTGCAGACACAAAGGGCCAAATAGCCTCCTTGGAGCACTGACGATGAAAATATAACACTTTTAATCATTACAATCTTAATATCAGTTTTAAATCTGCCTCGCTCATTAACTGCAACATATTGTATTATCTTCTGATCCAATTTTCTTGACTTAAATTGAAGACATTAGCCACCAAGATAACATCAATACACCATAACAGTCTACTGTCGCCTCTCCACAGCAAGCAAAACCTCCCAAAGACTGCAGACCCCAATACACACAACTCCATATGTAACGTCTGATTATAAACAGGTGGTTTTATTTTGAAAGGAAAACTCCATTGAACCACTGAGTTCATAAATAATATTAAGGATGCCATCAAGTATTATTTTATCGTCACAACATATCCTCTACTTAATTCAGAATTGATGTAGTACATGAATGGAGTACTGTTTTGTATGAATCTTTGATGTTTATGCATATTTGTTTCAGAAAACATAATGTAACATGTTTTCTATATCTACATTAATTCTGATTAACATTGCAATTAAACAACTGATGTTTTGATGTGATGTTTGCCATGTGCAAAAATATATCTATATTACAGAATCAAACTTAGAAGGCTTATTTGCATGGAACAGGTGAACAAAATGAACTCTCAAGCTTATTCTGCTTTTCAATGAGATATTTACTGATTATCATTGCATCAATTTCTTATTGGCCAACTTGGATGTTTGATTCTCTCTCCTGATACAAATAGTAAACAGCACAGTTCTTTGTGGGACACAACTGGTCTCTTCCTTCCCATGCAGCTACATCCCCATATTCATACGGTCTCCTACAGTCTAACCAATCTTCTGACCAGATCAACAATTTGTCTTCAGTTCCATGCAGTTATAGTTAATGTGGTTTGTTGTGGCCCATTATCAAATGTATTTTGAGGTCAAATGAACTGTATCAAGTGACATTCTGCTGGCCAGTGCTTTGGTTAGTTCTTCAAATAATTCAATGAGCTCAGTTAGTTATGACTATCTAACATTTACACATCAATTTTTGATTTTCTACAATCAGTTCTAACTTTACAAAATGTTCAGTTAATAGTTATTCAATTTTAATCCCTTCCTCATAACAGATGTTAGATTAAGAAATCTATAATTTTTTGGTTTCTTTACTTTGTCTTTCATAAGTAATAGATTTAAGCTTCAATTTTCCACTCTGAAGGCACAATTTATGAATCAAGGTACTTTTAAAGGATTGTGATTAAAGCATAACCAATATCCTCACTGAAGTCCTTTAAAACCCTCAGGTCTGCAGGATTTGCCAATCTTTAATGCAGTTTTTTTCCCCAATACTGTTTTCTTGCTTGCAAGAACCAAGCGCGTTTTTTTTGTTCTTGATTCATTATTGGTTTGCCTGTAATGTCAGGTATATTACCCTCTTCCTCTGCAGTGAAGACTGATAGAAATTACCATCATACATATACCACTACCTACACTAGTCTGACTTTCTCACACTAGGCCCGTAGCCTTGAATGTTATGACACTTCAAGCGCTCATCCAAGTACTTTTTAAAAGGTTGTGAGGTTACCTGCCTCAACCACTCTTCCAGATTCATTCATTTTCCATTCATTCCAGATCCCCACTGTCCTCTGGAGTGTAAAAGATTTTCCTCAATCTACTTTAAACCTTATGCTGTTCATATTAAAATTATGTCTCCTTGTCATTGAACCTTCAGCCAAACCCATCCCCCTGTAACCTACCTAATCTACACATCCCTGAACACTATGGGCAAATTAGCATGGCCAATTCACCTAACCTGCACATCTTTGGACTGTGGGAGGAAACCAGAGCACCTGGAGGAAACCCATGAAGACATCGGGAGAATGTACAAACTCCACACAGACAGTTGTTGAGGGTGGAATTGAACCTGTGTTGCCGGCACCGAGAGGCAGCAGTGCTAACCACTGACCCACTGTGCTGCCGCTATATATTTGTGCTATAAATATATTCACAATAATATCAGGGAGGCGATTCCAGGAATTTGACCCAGCAACAATGAAAGAATGGTGATAATTTCCAAGTCAGGATGGTGAGTGGCTTGGCAAGAGGAACTTGCAGGTGGTAATGTTCCCTTGTATCTGTTGCCAATGTGCTTCTAGATGGTAGTGGTCACGGATTCTTGGTGAATTTCTACAGGCTGCTTCTATTGTTCCAACTTAAAAAAAAGTCTCACAAGCTGTTTACTTTATTGGCTTTGATCAGTCCACTTGAAACCTCTGTCTCAAACTTTCTTCATAATAAAAAAAAAGGACAAAATATACCTTTAAAAGCCATTGTATCATCACAAGAGTCCATGCAGACAACATCTACCACTCTGCCTTCAATCCTTTTGGTTGCTTCCTCAAAAAACTCAATCAAGTTTGAGACACACGATTTCCCATGTATAAAGCTATGCTGACAATCCCCAAATCAGTCCTTGCCTCTCCAAATGCTTGTAAACCCCATCTCTCTGAATCCTTTCCAACTCATGACCTCAGACTTACAAAGCTATAGTTCCCGGGCTTCTCCTTACAACTTTCTTAAATCATGGCACAATGTTGTCAATCTTCTTGAGTGTTGTTAGAGCTACAGTCATCCATGAAAGTGGAAAGTATTTAATCCCACTCCTGACTGTGGCTTGTAGATGGTGAACAGACATCAGGGATTCAGATCAAATACAGCCTTGATGTCAAGGGCTCTCATTTCACCTCTATAATCCAGCTGTTTTATATGTATTTGAACTAAGGCTGTAATGAGGTCAGGAATAAATAACCCTAAAAGATGCCAAACTGAGGCTTGTTAAAAATCACATGACACCAGGTTATAGTCCAAGAGGTTTATTTGAAGACACAATCTTTTGGAGTCTCGCTCCTTCTTCAGGTGTCAGAAAGAGAGAGATGGCATCAGACACAATTTCTAAGCAAAATATCAAAGGGTCATAGAACTGATGAGGATGTGTTGAACAAACCTAAAATGGCTGTTAAATCTTTAATCCGTTAGAAAGGATTAACATACAAATTTCAGAATTCCTTTCAACTCACTGCCCCAAGATAACTAAAGATTTTATCAGTTCCCTCAGTATACCAGATGTGATGTCCCAGGTCAGATAATGCATGTTAGGTACAAAGCCTTGTTTAGAATCTGGCTATGTATCAACTTGGAGTCAGACTAGTTTTATTTCCAAAGTAGGAATTTATAAAATACCATATTGACTAAATACAAATTGCTCACTTTTTGAACAAAATAGAATGTATCTGCAATTACAAATTTACCCCATAGGTTTACATGGGTGCGTGCGTGCGTGTGTGTATACATGTGAGACAGTATAGTGCGATGGGGTCACCAGTAGTGAGACATGAACCCAAGATCACAGTTAAGGCCATCCTCATAGCTACCAAACCTGGCTCACAGCCTCTGCTTGGTGACTGTGTTATTGTGTATCCCGAAGTCTGCCTTGGAGGACATTAACCCGAAGATCAGAGGCCAAATGTCCTTGGCCGCTGATGTGATCCCCCACTGGGAGGGAACATTCATGTCTGGCAATTGTTGCACGGTGTCCATTCATCCATTGTCATAGCATCTTCATGGTTTTGTCAATATATCCTTGCCTGCAGAGTATGAGACAGGTAACGTCGGCCCAGTCACGAGTATCTGCCATGCACGTAGTGAGTGGTGTTCCCACGTGATGGTAGTATCCATGTCAATGATCTGAAATGTTTTGCAGAGGTTGCCATGACAGGGTTGTATAGTGTTGTGGTCGATGCTGTCCTCCCAAGCATCAGTAAGCAGGTTATTGCTAAGGAAATGCTGCTTAATAGCACTGTTGGTATCACCTTCCAACACCTATTTGATTGTGGAGAGTCGTTTGCAATATCTAGTGCCTCCAACTATTTTGAGGAGTGAGGGGAACTGGCTGAAGACTGGCATCTGTGATGCTAGGGACCTCTGGAGAGGCCAAGATGAATCATACACTTAGCACTTCCGGTTGAAGATTGTTGCGAATGCTCCAGCCTCATCTTTTCTCACTGATGCGCTGGACTCTCCCATCAGTGTTGAGTCGTCTTCTCCTCCAGTGAATTAATTGTCCACTACTATTCACCACTGGATGTGGCAGGACTGCAGAGCTTAGATCTGACGGTTGTGGAGTTGCTTAGCTTTGTCTATCACTTTCTGCTTTTGCTGTGTGGCATGCAAGTAGCCCTGCTTTATAGCTTAACCAGGTTGCCACCTCATTTTTAGGCATGCTTGATGAGGGGAGACAATACCCTAGCAGAATTATCGCTGGACTAATAATTCAGAGAACCAGATAACATTCCAGGGACCCAAGTTCAAATCCCACCACAACAGATGGTAGGATTTGAATTCTGGAATTAAGAATCTAATGATGACCATGAATCCATTGTCAATTGTTGGAAAAACCCATTTGGTTCACTAATGCCCTTTAGGGAAGGAGAGTGCCATCCTTACCTGGTCGAACCTACAAGTGATTCCAGATTCACAACAATATGTGGTTGACTCTGAACTGCCATCTGGGCAATAAATGCTGTCTAGCCAGCGACACCCTCATCCTGTTAATGAATAAAAGGGGGAAAAAAATGCTCTGGCACGCCATCATGCATTCTTAATTAAATCAGGGTTGGTCCTTTTATTGACATTAATTGTAGAGTGGGGGAACGTACTGGCTATGTTGTCAGCCAAGTCTGCATTAGATGATGAAGGAACAAACAATACTGAAAATTAAAACATGCTTGACTTCATCATCAAACACCGTCCTCCTGGAAACTGCTGATTGGAATCCTTCCAGAAATTTGGTCAATTTGCATTATATGATTCTCAGGACTTAAAGAACTACATTAAAAATGTAATCAAGTATGGCCTCCCACCCACCCCACCAAAAAAAACTGATCTGCTCATATCTTGGGAACGTGACATCAGGAACAGCAGGCTGAGTGCAAGTCAGGCAATCTATGACACAGAGATCGAGAAGACTTGATGGTTAACATTGGACAGCAACTGTCTTGTATTTATTGATCATCGATGAAACCAAGGACTACAGGGCGGATTGGCAAACTATTATATCATGGTACGGGAACCCATTGAACAACACTGCAATGGCCTGCTGAGGGAGTGAGGCTTTTTTACCCCTGAAACCCAAGGTAATAATTTCAGGCTGCTTCCTGAGCTAGGTGTCCATTAGCTTAGGGTTAAGCAGATTGCAGAACTTAGAGCTCAAAGAGTAGTGTGGAAGGAAGCTATTTTGCTCCATGGGACACCAACAGCAATACAAGAAACATGAAACTGTTCTGTTGGAATTGGTTCCAACAAAACTAGGCTGAAATCATTGTCTAGTTTAAGTTAGATGGGCTTCAGATTGTTGCACCGACCTGTGAAACCATCGAGGGCCGAAGGGTCTGTACTGCGCTGTAATGTTCTATGTCTTGGCAAATAACTAGGACTATGGATAGGGCTTTAAACAAAAAAAAAGGCAGGATGGAGATAGACTCATTGTCTTCAGGTAAGAGAGGTGGCTGTGGGTACCTCCATGGGTCCTAGTTATGCCCGTCGCTTCATGGAGGACGTGGAACACTCCTTGTTCCAGCCTCCACCCACAACTCTTTCTCCGATACATCAGTGATATCATCGGTGCTGCTTCCCTCTCTCGTTTGGAATTGGAAAACTTCATCAATTTAGCCTCCAATTTGCACCCTGCCCTCACTTTCACCTGGTTTATCTCTGACTCTTCCCTTCCTTGACATTTCTGTTTCCATTTCTGGGGATAGACTGGCCACTAATATCCACTACAAACTCACTGACTCCCATAGCTACCTAGACCATACATTCTCACACCCCACTTCCTGTAAAGACTCCATCCCATTCTTTCAGTTCCTCAGTCTCTGTCGTATATGTTCAGATGAGGCCAATTTCGACAAGGGAGCCTCAGAAATGTCCACCTTCTTCCCCAACCGAGGATTCCCCAGCTCGGTTGTCAACAGGGCCCTCAGCCCTTCTCTTTCCTCCCGCAACAGCGAGAGGGTTCCCCTTATCCTCACCTACCATCCCACCAGCATTCACATCCAGAAGACCATCAGATGCCATTTCTGGCACCTCCAGCAAGATGCCACCACCAGACACATATTCCCTTCTCCTCCCTTGTCCGCCTTCCGCAGGGACCATTGCCAGGACAGCCTGGTCCACACTTCCTTCACCGCCAACAACCTCCAACCCCCAACAGTCCTACAGCACCTTCCCCTGTAACTGGCGAAGGTGCAACACCTGCCCATTTACCTCCTACCTTCCCAGTATCCAAGGGCCCAAACATACCTTCTAGGTGAAGCAACACTTCACCTGCATTTCCCAGAATCTCATCTCCTGCATTCGCTGCTCACAGTGTGGTCTCCACTACATTGGGAAAAACGAAGTGTAGACTGGGTGACCACTTCGCAGAACATCTACATTCTGTTCGCAAAAATGACACTGAACTACCTGTTGCCTGCCACTTTAACGCACCACCCTGTTCCCTGGCCAACATGTCTGTCTCTGGCTTGCTGCAGTGTTCTAATGAAGCTCAACACAAGCTGGAAGAACAACACCTCATTTTCCACGTGGGGACTCTGCAGCCCTCCAGACTCAACATTGAGTTCGAGTAGAATAATATTAGGGCCAAAGTTCTCCCATGTCCCAGCACTCTCCCACCCTACACACCAGGCCTTGTTACCACATAGCCTGCCATTACACACTACCTGTTATTAGTCATTAATAGTCCCCATTAACAACCTCCCAGCCTGATCGTTATCAACTCTTTGTCTGTCCAACCCCTCTACTTTCTCTTTAGGCTCTATCCTATTGTTTACTTCCCACCCCATCCCCCTCCTCTTTTCTCTGCATAGAAACTGACATTTTTCCAGGCACCATCAGTTCTGAGGAAGAGTCACCGGACCCAAAACATTAACTTTTTTTCTCCCTTCACAGATGCCGCTAGACCTGCTGAGCTTTTCCAGCAACTTTGTTTTTGTTCCCGATTTACAGCATCCACAGTTCTTTCAGTTTTTTATAGACATAAAAAAGTTTGATATGATCACTATTACAGTGTCATGGCTACAAGATGACTAAAGGTAATAAAGGTAATAAATATTACACAACATTCTAAGAAAGGCAGAATTTTAAGAAAAATCGTTTTGGAGTTATGGCTGATGCTGACTAGACTTTGAGAAGGTGGTCGTGAGCTGCCTTCAACAGCTGCAGTTCATGGGGTAGGTATATCCACAATGCTATTAGAGGGCTTTGACCCAGCAACACTGAAGGAATGGCAATACATTTGCAAGTCAGGGTAGGGAGTGGCTTGGAAGGGTACCTGAAAGCAGTGGTACTCCCATGTATCTGGCTGGCATGTGTGTGCACAAATTTACTTGTCATTTTTCAGGCTGAATTTGCATACTATCTTGGTCATGCTTCATTGGACATGGACTGTGTCAGTATCTGAGGTATCAGATGACAATAGACAAGCAGTGGATTAAGCAGCTGAAGACGGTTAGACCTAAAGATGTTAATGGAAGAGGAAATAAAAACGGAAAAGGAATACAGATAAATAACAATTTAGGATTAGGGCTATTACTAATATATCATGGGTCACAAAATACTGCTGGAAGTCGTCTAGTATTTCGATCTAGTATTATGTGGTGAAGTAGTGTTAACTAATCTGACAGTAAAGGATCCACTTTCAGCACTTACGAACTCATTCACACAAATGCATAAGCAATGAATCCAATAACAGCATGGAAATGTTTAAAACTATTCATAGCTTCCTGTTTTAAAAACCAAACCAAGCAGGCTGCTCTGTCCTAGATTATATCAAGCTGAGTGTTGTTGGAGCTGATGCATTCATCCAGGCAAGTAGACAGATTCCATCATACTCCTGACTTATATTTTGTAGATGGTGGACAGGCAAAATTCTGGCCTTTGACCTGCTCTTGCATAATTATTTTGTTTTATGCTCAATAACCTATCAGCAAAGAAATAAAAGATCTCTTTTGATGTTTATTTATACAGGCAACTCAAATTTCACTGAGATACAAAAGTTCCAACATAAGTTTGAGCAGGGATCCCTTTATGTACAATGAAAACTTGAAAAATATGATCAATCACTGCAACAAGTTTCCATACATAATCCATTGTGAAACTTTAACTCAAAGTAAAATGTCCAATTTTGTTCAAAATAAATGTAAAATACAGTAGTCAACAGATAGTCAACGGGTAGTCAAAAAAGTAGCCTCCTGCACACTGTTACAGATCCTTTCAAAGACAGCCAAGAACACACAAGACAACTTGTCTGAGGTATTTTTGAAGTATACAAATTAGAAAGATTACAAAACCTAATATGACCTGTGTCTGAAAATGGAGTTACACACTGAAGTTATGCCATTTCCACATTTACGAACATTAAGACAATTACAAATTATAACATGTTTACATAATATACAGTTATGCAGCCACTTTAAAAATTAGTTCAAAAACAAGTTATCTTCCAAAAGATATAATCCCAATAATGTCAAGCACAGCATGTACTGTGTAAATTTTGTTAGTACACTAACTAGTTTTCACAATCAATATCCAACTTTCATAGATTTAATGTTATTTAATTTTTCAGAACTTGATTGAAAACATTCATTCTTACTACAGTGAAACTGCACTGATCCCAGGTTTCAAAATCATGTGACCAAGTCATCGTTCAGTGAAACACTTAAAAACGGGAAATTGAAATGAACAAAATCAAGCCAAAAAACTCAAAGTACAATATTTTTCAAAGAATATCACTAAAAACGATTCACCTGGAATTATCCACAATATTTGGACATGTCCAAACCTCTTCCCCATTGCACAGTAATCCTCATTGAGGCTAATTACATGTTGTGCTGGAGCAGATTTTGTTTCCCCATAAACCACAAATGGAATCCTAAGTTCAATATCTTCAACACAATGTGTACAGTACCAAGATTTATTAACTTTTGATCAGATTCACCATTATTCACGTGGAAGAATTTACATGCATATATTAACTCTAAATTATTAATCACAATTATGCAATAGTTGCATTTAGGTTTGAAGACGATTTGATTACACAACTGGCAGTACCAATGTGTCCTGTTCAGTAGGATTATATTTATAAATTTCACAGTATTCATAATTCCAATTTTTTTCTCCATATTAGCTTGAACATTTCCTAGATAACATCAATAGTAACATTAATACAGCTGGATGATCAGCATTAAATGCTTCATGTCATCCAACATCAGTTGAACAAAAAGGTGCTTCTACAGTTAATCAAAACAAAGTTGTCAATTTGCTTTGATTTATTCCTGATATTAACCAAAAATTAAACTACACAACTGTTTTAAATAGTCAGCTTCAGCATAATTCTCAGGTAACTATCTTTATGCAGCATCAACTCTAGTTCCACATTGATTTCTTTAGATTGACGGACTGAGCATGTTGAGCTGTAGGTGCCCCATTCATTGGCTTCAGAGTATTCATCATCATACACCATCATTCAGCCAAAAGGGTAGAATCAACAACTACATTTACAAAGCTTTGAGATAAAGAGCAGACAATAGATTTCAACTAAGCACAATGCTATTTTACTACTAAAATGTCCCTAAAGCACTGTAATATTAATTTTTAAAAACACAGATCTATTGAAGAAAATTTATTGATTCCCACCGGGGGGGGGGGGGAGGGGGGGGGGAGGCTGGGGGTGGTGGTGGTAGGAGTGGAGGGAAGAATAGGAAAATAAGGCGAAAGTGGTAGAGTTTACCTTGGAAATTAACTTCACACAGTAACGGGACTTCGTGTGTAAAATCATTCTGTATGGGCAAAATGTAGATTTTCCACACATGTTCTTTTATCATTTTATCAACAAAAATGAGACAAATGAATCATCATTCTTCTTACATTTACTTATACTTTGCTTCCATCCATTTGAATTCTACATGCTCCAAACCAACCTAAAAGGGGAAGACAGTTAAGACCACACACCTTTAAAGGGAAAAGAGTTCAATTTCTGTCCCCCTTTGGGAAATCACTTTACTTCATTTTACAATTTTGCAATCTAATAGTTTCACTCCTCCCACTTCATTCAAATGAAAAACAAAAACATAAACCATATTTCTTCAAACCACTCAATCTATTTTTTTGCTGGTGGAAAGCAGAAACATCAGCAGCCCCAGACTAACCAAATTTTCTCTGGCAGTAGTGCTGGATCTGCAGTATTCAAGGCTCATGACAATCCTAACCTTGAATAACTTTGATGGGGTGCTATTTGTCACAGTTAAGGCAACCAAACCAGTCAATCACGTGAATTAATTAAACACTGATCAGTTGTGAATTTCCATTATATTCAGATAACAGCAATCTTCTAGATGGAGGAGGATCTTTCAATGCAAATCATATATATTCCCCCGGTTCTCAAGTTGAGTGGCAATAACTATGACTAGACCACTTCTCAATGGAACAATTCAGCAATGCATAGAATTAAATTTTGAGTTAAATTCTTTTCCTTAAAAAGTCCACTCATCATTTGTGTGTCATCCTTACACATTTTTCTCTGTGGTGGGTGGCTGTAGTAAAAAAACATAGCCACATGAGAGAACACAGTTCTCTCAGGAATTGCAATATTAATAGTTACTCGACGTTACTAGCGAGTGCAATTAGTTTTAGTAGAATCAACCACATGATATGACACAGCACCAAATAGATTTAAATAATTCAGATCTTCAAGTTTAATAGCCATGTGGTGAAACAGTCCCTCTTGTGGAATTTCTAGTTTTTTTGTTTGTCATGTTCAAGATCCCACCACTACTGCTATATGTGTACCCTTCCTTTGTAACTTTACTTTTAAGTTTTCACATATTTACCATTCATTCTGGATTCCCTTTTTCTCAAGTTTTAAATAGCCCTGCATTGGACAAGTATTCAATACAGATGAACCATACAAATGAACCAGAATGTGAATACATTACATAATGTTCCCGCTTAGCACATAACCGATGGTTCTTGATCTTGAATGAAACAACTTTGCCTTCCCAAATGGCAAACAGGAAGGCTAGTTTCATAATATGCAAATACTACTCAGCATTTGGCATGCATCATCTCATTCAAAATCTTGCTAACAAATTTCCATCATAAGTCATCTGCTTATTGGTCTGTTAAACTACTTATTTTCACGCTACTTTCTCAAGTTAATTTGCTTTACAGTAGTTACAGACAGAATATGCTGTATTACCAGATCAATTAAAAACCACAGCTTAAAGTTAACCAAATGAATTAGATGGGATAATTGCCAAGTATTTTCCAACCTATTGATATATTAACAGTAGTATTTAAAAATAATTTCAGCCATAATGGAAATAACCTGGTGTTAAAATTATATTCAGAAAATTAAATGTTAATCTGAACACTGATGAACCCTCACAATGTTTTCTAAACTTAATTCACATCATTTTTCTCTCTCCACTCATTACAACAAGGGAAGGAAACAGTGATGACACTTAAATCTTAAGTAGGCAAGTGTCCTAATTAGCACATCATTAAGAGTACAGAACACACCTCAGAAGTGTTTGTTATATTGTAACACTGGCAGCGAAACATAACCCCATCTTCTACAACCATTTTTCAAAAGCTCTGTGATTAAAATTAAGCAGACAGTTAACTGGACTACAAACAGATAAAAGCACAAAATAATACACTAGCACAACTGAACTTCAAGTTTTAAACATGCAAAGTCACTATAAAATGTACCATGAATATGGATCTGAATAGATGCTTGGTTCCCTTCAGTTTTAGGTACAAATAGTGAGCATCTTCACAATCTTGGCTTCCAATGACATTTACATTTTCTTTTAAAACCAAGCTCAACTCATATCATATCAAACTGGAGAAATGATAAATACAGAAAAAATGGCAGTTAAGTTCATACAGGAAAGAACAGAAATAATGTCCACCCCCCTCACCAGGAGAAGGATTTTATCCAAGGTGTTAGTTAATCTTTTTGTCCAAGGTACCATCTTTATCTTCGTTGTTGAGATCAGGCGAAAAGTCTGTGCAAAACCCATTAGAAGTAGCGGCAAGCTGCTTTTCCATGCAATCAGTGAAAGCCGTCATCTGGTCTGGGTAAAGGTATTCCTCAGCATAATCCGGATTCGCATGTGAAAACTTGCAGAAGTCCACTGAAGTTAGAGAAATGATATTTTTGTATTGTGTGTGTGTACAGTTATCCTAAATGCAACTTCAAACAGTGTCAGGAAGCCTAACAGCCAGAGATCTTTTAATGCTTGGATCAAAAAATTGCTGGACTAAGTTTTTTTGGGCATGGCGGGGGCAGGTGGGAGAGAAGATCAGGGCCCCTATTATTGTGGATGTTGAAAAATTTTACCATTAATTGGGTCAGGAGCTTATTGCATCCACTGTTGTTTCCACGTGATTATCATCGCACGAGAGAATTATTCTGTCAAAAGACTATACATCTGTTGTACAATAGTTATGGTACATTACTCATTATGCATCACAAGCATCATTGGAAAGGCCAACACTTAGTGTCTATCCCTAGATGCCCTTGAGAATGTGCTGGTGAGTTACCTACTTGAATCACTGCAGCCCATCTGTAGGTGTATCAACTGCGCTTGTCTGGTCATCCAGAAGTCTGGATGAAGAATCCAGTGAATTCAAATTCAAATCTCAGTTTCAGAATTAAAATTCATTTAGCTGCTGGATCGCTATAGAAGTCCAATAGCTAACGCTGTTAATGGAAGGAAACCTTCTGTCCCCCCTGGTTCATGGCTCTTGCCCCACCAGAGTTTGGTCTTTTTTTAAAACCTCATGACTCAGCAAGCAGCTACTCGAACAAGGGAGTGACCTATCAGTACCTTCTTGGGAAGCCAGAGATTAAAAACTAAGAACCAATAGTGCCAGTAATGCATGCCCGTTGAGAATGAGAAAGGAATGAATCCTACCAATTCCAACCCAATCGACCCAGTACAAAATTTGCCCTCAAAAGGCCAGATTCCACAGATTCATGACTATCACAGATGCTAGTTTCCCAATTAAAAATGAAATTTAAAATGCAATTTATGGTGTTTCCCTGACCACCTTCAACTGGAACAGCTAATGCCATTTCAGCTGTTACCACGTTCTGTTCCAACATTCATATACCACCCACTTTGGATAGAATGGTTAGTGGCAATAATGTAGGCTGCTGCCATACTTTTTCAAGTTTTGATATTCTGGGATTTGGGATGGTGTTCATTGCAGCGGCAAGTGGGGCCTTGGGAATTTTTGCTAGCCATAATGCCATGGTGAATGCAGGGTTTTGGGATAGGGTGGGGGCCTGGGTCTGTGTTCAGGATGCTGTTCAGAGGGTTGGTGCAAATTCAATAGGACAAATGGCCTCTTTCCACACTGCAGGGACAATGATTCTATGTTAAGGTTTGTGCACCAATTAACCATTTCGATATTTGCTAATCAACCTGTTTAGGGTTGCTATTACCCACATCTGGAGCAGGTAGAACTTGAATCTGGACCTCCTGGCTCAGAAGTAGGGACACTAGCACCACACCACAAGAACCTTTCAATTAACCATCTAAGCTTATGAATGGCATAAACTTTAAAAGGATTTTTGGATAACAAATTCTTATGTTTTGACAGTGAATTGTAAACATAATTAGTGACTTTTGACATTGCTATGTAGTACAACATTTTTCTTCATGTTAGAGATACTTACTGCATCTGGTATCAGAAATCAAAAGACTTTTAGAGTAGCCATGTTGTTGGTTAGATTATGCATAAAGCTCCAGTAACACTACCCCTGCAGAACTTCCTAAGAGTTCTCTAGCTGTCAGATATAGCAATATTTCTTTCAGGAGCTGAAAACATACTAATTAAGACAGTTCTCCTGAACTTCAGAAACTCATCCTTCTAGTTGAATTTACAGTTTTATCCCAATTTACAGCAGGATGCTTAAACCTTTCACGTTTTGTACTCTAATTTCCTGCAAATATTTCCCTCTTTCCTATGTGGTGGATGATTTAATATACAGTATGCAATGGTGTAATGGTACCACTGTTGTTTTTCAGCTCTAACCAAATTGATACTCCCCTTGATCTATCCATTACATGCTCTCCCCTTGGCACTGTAATAGTTTTCCTAATCAATATGGTCACCGTCTCTCACTTCCAACACTTGTAGTGGGATGGGCAGCACAATGGCTCAGTGGTTAGCACTGCTGCCTCACAGCGCCAGGAACCTAGGTTTGATTCCACCCTTGGGTGACTGTCTGTGTGGAATTTGCACATTCTCCCTGTGACTGCATGGGTTTCCTCCGGGTGCTCCAGTTTCCTCCCACAGTCCAAAGATGTGCAGGCTCGGCGGATTGGCCATGCTAAATTGCCCAAAGTGTTCAGGGATATGTAGATTAGATGCGTTATAGGGGAATGGGTCTGGGTGTGATGTTGGAGGGGGAGTGTGGACTTGTTGGGCCGAAGGGCCTGTTTCCACACTGTAGAGATTCTATGATTGACTGGTTGATCGATTATATTCAGCAAACAACTCATCTATAATTTATTGAGTACTAACCTTCCTGTAGCGTTAAATATGGCTGACTTCAGCAACACGTTCCTCTGTTGTCCAGCTCAGTGGAGCTATCTACAATTGAATAGCTGATAACAGGATCATAGGCAGAGACTATCCAGCCATGAATTTTTTTTCCAATGCCAGCTTTGGTGGCTCCCTAAATGATAATATCTTTGGCTGAGTTTTCTTTCTTACCTGCATGCTGTCCTTTAATATCATCCAGAGACATGGAGTCAGGTTTCACATGCAAATGATGTATCCCGCCCATAGCTCCAACACTTTTGTGTTTATCTGACTTTCAGCCCAGCAATTTCTTCTGATAAGTATTGAGATGATCAAAGACATTGACTTTGGCTCCTGCCACAAACTCTGTACATTTTCTATGAATTCCAGCCACAACATTATCTTTCAACCTGAGACTGACACTGTTTAAATCAACAATCCTTGCTTAAGCTAAATTTTTGACTACTGTCACCTTTGTAACATCTGCTGATCCTGCCTCACCTTATTTGGGCAGCCCTCAATGCATCCACCACCTCCAGACTCAAATATGCGAACCCTCTTCTAGGGAGTTACCTATCTGCCACTTCAGCTTATCCTAAACTTAACGCTTACACTCTATCACACGTAAACTATCATTTTTCCATTGTGCAGATATCCATTGATCTGAATGGACTCTCGGTCCCCAACATTTTGAATGTAAAGTTTTAACTTTCATGCTCAAATCTGTCATCATTGCCTTTCTTCACAGTCACAAACCAATTGTTCACAAAGAACATTTGGTGCACACATGCAGCCTATTTCCTATGCCTCACTAAACATCTTGGTGTTCCAGTTTTCTCTCTCAGTCCAAAGTTATGCAGGTTGGGTGGACTGGCCATGCTAAAAAATTGTCCAGGTGTGTGTAGGTTAGATGGGTTAGACATGATAAAAATCCCCTGCAGGATTACAACAGTGTGTCTGGGTGGGATGCTCTTCAGAGGGTCGGTGCATACTCAAAAGGGCCAAATGACCTCTTCCTGCACTGTAGGGATTCTATGAATAATTCTATGCCTTAGCCAACTACATTCAAGATCTGGCATTTCTCACCCCATCTCCTGAACCTTTTCTACCCTCTTTGTAATCCAACACTTAGTCAGGAAATTACAGGTAAAGTAACAAGGTACAACTACTTTGGGGGACTTTAATCTTCATACATACTAGACCAATAAGATTTGAAGTTTAGTGTAGAATGGGATATATACAAACTTGCATGCTGAGGAACCAACTAGGGAGGAGGTTACATGAAGTCTTATTCTGCCGATGAGGAAGGGTCAGAAGTCACATGACACCAGGTTATGGTCCAACAGGTTTATTTGAAATCACAAGCTTTCAAAGCACTGCTCCTTTGTCAGGTGAAGCCATGGAAGGAGGGTCCTTTGGGATTGCTCACTATAGAGAACAATTGTTGGAAATTGGCATAAACTCCTTCAGATTGCAGATGGGGGAGAATACAGCAGTACAGGAGCCATAGCCCTTGAAAAGTTTTAAAGTGCTTGACTGTGAAGATGAAAGCAAGTTCAGTAGGGAAAAGCAGCACAGTGACCTTGGTTCAGGATGATTTTAAGGCAGAAGAAAAGGAATATTATGGCAGTAGGGGATTATATATTCCATAGAATCCCTACAGTGTGGAAACAGGCCCTTTGACCCAATAAGTCCACACCGACCCTCAGAACATTCCACCCAAACCCATTCCCCATACCCACCTAATCCACACATCCCTGAACACTATGGGCAATTTAGCATGGCCAATCCACCTAGCCTGCACATGTTTGGACTGTGGGAGGAAACCCATGCAGACATGGGGAGAATGTGCAAACTCCACACACAGACAGTTGCCCAAGGGGGAACTGAACCCAGGCCCCTGGCGCTGTGAGGCAGCAGTGCTAACCACTGAGCCACCGTGCCGTGGGTTGGCACTATTCTGGAGTAGCCAAGAGCAGAGGCTATGCTGCCCAACTTGTGGCAGAGTTCAGGACATCTGCTCAGGGCTGGACAGGAAAGTGGAGTAGGAGGGGGCGGATCCAGATGTCGTAGTCCATGCAGGTACTAATAGCATAGGTAAAACTAGGAACAGGGATCTGCATACAACAGTACAAAAAACTCGGCACCAAATTGAAAAGTAGAGCTTGAAAAGTTTACAATCTCTATTATTACCTACATCACGTGCAAATTGGCATTGGGTACATAAAACTAGAGCGATAAGTAGCTTAAAAGGTTGGTGTAGGCAGTCTACACTTGAACATGATGGAGCCACTGCTCTCATGAACCACAAAACTAAGTTTAAAACCCACTCTGCTTCCTAACTAGCAGCAGCAAGGGATAAGAAGTGGAAAGTCATGGCATTTCAAAGAGTAAAGACAAGGTAAGAGGAAAACAGTAGGGGGGGTGGGGTTTGTATTTGAGGGTCAGAAAGTACTAAAGCCAAATTTGTACATGACACTAAAATAATGGAAAAATAAGTTGCCATGAACAAATATGAAGTTTACAAATGGATATGTGCAGGTTAGTTGAATAGACCAAAATTTGGCCAATGGAGTTTAATGTTGATAAGTGTGAGGTCATTTGTTTTCAAGGAGAAACAGAAAGGCAGCTTAACATCTAAATGGAGAGAAACTTCAGAGAGCTTCATGCACGAATTACAAAACACTAGTACGTAGATAATAACGTAGACAATGGAATTTTAGCATATACAATTAAAAGGAATACAATATAAAAGTAGGAAGTGTTGCTGCTATGGTACAAGGCATTAGTGAGATTGCACTTTGAGTATTGCATACAATTTTGATCCCCTTGTAGGTGGATTTAGGTGTATTGGAAATAGTTCAGAGAAGGCTCGTTAGATTGATTCCAGAGATAAGGTTTTTGTCTTATGAAAAGAGATTGAGCAGTTTAGGCCTCTACTCTCTGGAGTTTAGAAGAATGAAAGGAGATTTAATTGAGGTATACAAGATGCAAAATGGGACTGCCAAACTAGATACATAAAGAATGTTTCCTCATGTGGAGCATTTAGAACAAAAGATGAGTTTTAGGATAAGGATAGCAGATTTAAAACAGAGAGGAGGAGAAATTACTCCTCTCAAAGGGTTCTGAATCTATGGAATTCACTACTCCCAGAGTGTGGTGGATGCTGGAACATTGAGTAAATTTACGGGGGAAGAGAGATTTTTAATGAGTTGAAGGGTTGTGAAAAGCAGGCAGGAAAGTGGAAGGGAGGCCAAGATGAAATCAGACATGATCGTATCAAATGGCAAAGCAGGCTTGAGGATGAATTGCCTACTCCTGCTCCTGTTATTATGAAGCACAGGTTCAACAGCTGAATGGTTTTCTTCCACTGCTAGTTTGTATTAGGATTGAATACGTTAGTAAGTCTGATAATTGAGGTCAAAGTAAACTGAATTACAATTTAAAAACTAGTAATCAATTTGCCAAAATACATTAAAATAGAAAATCCTTTGTTTAAAATGAAATGTCAGTTTGGTAATAATGGGATTAATGCAAAACAGCATGTCTGCATAAGCAAATCTGCGAGAAAGGGAAGTCAAGCAACTTTACACAGGACTTCTGACATCTGTTTACATTTTCTGGACAAATAGCGATTTAACATTTTGTGCATTTAAGGGCTTCAATCAAGAGAATATAAAACACTTACTATAGCTTATTTTCTTCTCCTGAGTAGTATCAATAACTTTAAACAAGTTTGATACATCAAGCTTATTTACTCCCAAAGCACTCTTCAGAATGCAGGCCAGGTCGTCTTCTGTTATAGTTTGATCAATTGATTCATACATCTATTAAAAAAATATATATGTTCCAAAATTACATATCTGAAATTATACCAGATGCACAAAAATAAAATATTGTCATGCTGCTGTGGGAGTGCTCAAAAAATATATCCAATTAAACACAAAAATGATTAAGCTACGTTACTAACAATACTATAGGCAACCTAACTGAAAGAAACTATTTTCCTAAATTCCTCAAGCAATTATAACTTCATTTTACATAAGGCTTGTGAGATATCCATTCTATGATATATGTTCTATTTCATTTTGCATCTGAACAAGATGATTCATTTATACAAACGGAAAACTGGAAAATAATGACCTCAATAATGCCGTGATACTTAACATCAAATCAACACCAGCATATCTGTTATATTTTAAATATCACTTACAAAATGGCATCAAGCAAAAAAGTTAATTAAAGAAGGAAAATGCCACTTCTTGTTCGTTTATAGCTAGAAATTAATACAGGGTATACAAAATAGACACTGGGGCAAAATAAATATGGCAGCTATATATGGAGAATGTTCAAAATACTACTTTTAGGAAAGCAGAGCTAAGCTCAGCCCAAAAATTGAAAGAATAGATATTTATCTTAGAAAGAAATTAAATTTCTAGTAAAATAGTAAATTAAACTGTGATGGAAACATCAGCTCTTCCAAGGTTTTAAAATTATTTTGTGTACTAAGTTAAGCTCATTTATACTTTATTGAGCTGGTGTCCTATAATTATCCCTTAGGAAATTTGACGTCCTTGTATTGTTGCTAAATTAATTTCACTGGCATGTGCTGAAAAACATTAAGATTGTTGGTGGTGCAATGGAATTTAGGAAACTGCTGAATCAGCAGTCTCAAGAATTGGTATGCTTTTCTAATTGTTTTTAATTCACATTATTGTTATACATTTAGAAAATTTAAAAGGATCAGATGGACATTTAAATCTGAAAAGGCATATCCAGAACAACACGAGTTGGGCAAAATAGAGAAGTGTGAGAAAAATGGTATTTAGATTATGTTACAGATAAGTGTTGAAGATTGGAAAACATAAACGATGATGCAAGTGTGAAGCTTTAAGCTTGAACAGACTTGATACTCAACATCTTAAACTACAACAGTGATCAGTGAAATGGAAGGAAATAAGCATATTTCTAGTACTTTATCACACCTTCAAGACAATCCAAAGTTCTTCATTCTGTAACAACTTTGTGCCCAACAATATCAAATTACTTTGAAAATATACTCATCACTGTTACGTAGGCAACAAAGCAGCCAATTTGTATGCAAAATTCTTAAACAGTTTAAAGCAATGAATGACCATTTGGGAGGCACTGGTTGAGGAAGATACATTAGCCCAGACACAGGAATTTCTATTCTTCAAGCAGCACAACTGGACCTTTGATTTGTCTAAGGATCTGTTAGATATGGTCTACTTAACAATCAATCACAACCTTGATGTCGCATTTGGCAGATACCAGGGATTCACTTTCAGAGAAGAACACCTCTAACATTGTGTTGAGCTGTACTGTGGACAGAATTATAGAATAGAAGACAGTAAAAGCTCTGCTCAAATCATTTGGTCTGTGTTCTTTCACAGCTGAAATTAAAAACTAGTCTAATGGCGATGATGCAACCATTATAGATTTTGTTAAAAACTCATCTGGTTCAGAATTCCTTTAGCAAAGGAAATCTGCCATCCTTTTCTGGTTTGGACTACATTAGACTCCAGACCCACAATAACGTGCTTGACTCTTAAATGTCTTCTGAAATGGCTTTGAAAGCTTCTTAGTTCAAGGATAATTAGGGACGGACAACACATACCAGCAATACTCACATTCCATAAAAGAATGAAGAGGTTAAAAAAAAGGACTCAGTTTCTTTTTGGATGTTTGTAATCTTCCCTTATTTTACAAACTTAATTGTGGTGGAAGTACAATGAATAATTGTATTGCTGTTGAAGAGTTGAAATTGAAAGTAGTTTAGAATTGTAGGACAATTGGAACAGCTTACAGAAAAGTAGAAGAGCTATTTGATTTGGTAAAAAGACAAATGACAATGCCATCAGCAAAAAATCAACTACAATTGTTTAGAATGTACGAAAATGTATATGGTACTTGGTTAAGACACAGCAGGGTCTGATGTGAGCAAATAAACTGACAAAAAGCTCAACCACAAGAAAGATTCAATCTGTGGAATAATACTGATTACCATTAATGAACTGCAAATGCATCATGCGGAAAAC